>NW_026304657.1:0-655 GCF_001194135.2 Octopus bimaculoides | reverse complement strand
GCTGAAACGTGATTATATGAGTTGTCCTTTTTTTGTATTGTCTTCATGGTGTCTTTCGTGTCGTGGAGCATCCTCAAGAGGGGAGTGTCTGATTCCTTTAAAATATGAAATTCATGTCATATCAACTGACACGTCTCCGAAACGGCCCGTCGATAAAACTTTTGGATCCATTGAAAATTGTCTCTAATTTTAGTATGTCCATTTAATGCTTTAAAATGTCTGACTTTCAACTTTCCACACGCTTTGTGTTGTAACTTGAAATCTTTAGTCCTTATAACATATCCTATGAACTTATAATTTACTATATCCTATTTCATATCGACGTCTTCTATTTTAAAATGCCTATGTATTTATAAATGTTTTTTTTACCTCTAAATTTTTATTCCTCTATAGTATATCGTGTGAATTTATAATTTACTGTTTTATATAATATCGACGTTTTTATATCTTATTATGTGTATATTTTATACTTATTTTACTTACATATTTTTAAAAATGCCTATCTATTTATAGATGATTTTTAATATTTTTAGATATTTGCGGGCTTATAAAAATATGTATATGTCTATATGCTTGTATGTTATTAATACTTCTATTAAGTTGGTCTTTATGTCGCTTTATTAATGTCGAAGTAAGTGTGCATATATATTGAATA
>NW_026304656.1:0-295 GCF_001194135.2 Octopus bimaculoides | reverse complement strand
CGTAATTTGACTTTATGGCAGAAGGAGTGCCGTCAGGCACTCTGGCTTATTCACGCGACGGGCAAGGCTGGCTGCGGGAATACCACCTCGGTATTCTACAGAGGGCTAGTGGAGGGGAAAAACGATGACGTCCTAGGAGAGGCTCTGGGGTTCGACGAGAACCAACTTACCAACCTGTTTCGTAGAACCTTCAAGTCGGAGTACTTGGATAATTTCCAAAAATCTCTGACTTGGCAGTGCTACAAGAATGCTCTACCTGTTCGCGAAAAGTTATCCAGGCACGGTTTAGCAGTGC
>NW_026304655.1:0-228 GCF_001194135.2 Octopus bimaculoides | reverse complement strand
CTTCTTCTTCTCCTTCTTCTTCATTCTCTTCATCTTCTTCATTCTCTTCTACTTCTACTTCTTCTTCTTCTTCTTCTTCTTCTTCATTCTCTTCTTCTTCTTCATTCTCTTCTTCTTCATCTTCTTCTTCTTCATTCTCTTCTTCTTCATTCTCTTCTTCTTCATTCTCTTCTTCATCTTCTTCTTCATTCTCTTCTTCTTCTTCCTTCTCTTCTTCTTCTTCTTCTT
>NW_026304654.1:0-225 GCF_001194135.2 Octopus bimaculoides | reverse complement strand
GTGTCTGTGTGTTTTTGTTTGTGTATGTGTGTTTTTGTGTATGTGTGTGTTTTTGTGTGTGTGTGTGTTTTTGTGTGTGTGTATGTGTGTGTGTGTGCCTGTGTATCTGAAAGTAGTGTCAATGGGAAAGAGAAGGAAAGAAAGAAGGAAGAAAGGAAGAAGAAATTGTGTTTACATCCCCGAGATCTACGTTATGTGTTCACGTGTCTGGGGAGTGCTCAGCCA
>NW_026304653.1:0-272 GCF_001194135.2 Octopus bimaculoides | reverse complement strand
GTTTCTCTCCTGTATGAGTACTTTTGTGTGCAGTTAAACTAGTATCACGAGTGAATGATTTACCACAGATTTCACAGCGATAGGGCTTCTCTCCTGTATGAATGAGTTTGTGTCTAGTTAAATGATGATTTTCAGAGAAGGATTTACCACAGATATCACAGTGATATCGTTTCTCTCCTGTATGAATACGGTTGTGTCGAGTTAAATTAACATGACAAGAGAATGATTCACCACAGATTTCACAGCGATATGGCCTCTCTCCCATATGAATA
>NW_026304652.1:324-491 GCF_001194135.2 Octopus bimaculoides | reverse complement strand
CAATCACGTCAACCAAATTATCTATTTCTTTATTATTTTAACTCGTTTGACATTTTATTTGTGTTGCTGTGTAATGTGATTTAACCTCTGTCTCTCAAACAATCACTCTCTTTATTGCTCTATCTGTCTGTCTGCCTATCTATCTATCTATCTATCTATCTATCTAT
>NW_026304652.1:0-140 GCF_001194135.2 Octopus bimaculoides | reverse complement strand
ATCTATCTATCTATCTATCTATCTATCTATCTATTTATCTATATATATATTACACAATCTATCTACCCATCTATCTCTCCATCTACCTACCTACCTACCTACCTACCTACATAGATACATACATACATACATACATACAT
>NW_026304651.1:1148-2140 GCF_001194135.2 Octopus bimaculoides | reverse complement strand
ACAACAACGCCGACACCAGCAGCACTAGCGAAGCCACCGGATCCCACGCCCAGTAGTACCTACGACAGCACCCACATCGGTGACAGTAACGCCAGTACCACGCAAGGGATGACCACCACAACGACAACAGCCGCAGCGATATCACTGGACTCACGCTTCGCAATGATAACAGCACCGATGGCTTCGCAATGATAACATCTCATGGCTTGGAGCTAACCCAAGATGCGCCAGTAATGTGAGCACAACAAACAGCCAAGCCTGCAAATATATCGGGTCAACCGGGGCAGCCTTCAAGCAGTGCTTGTATAACCACAGGTCCTCTTTCAGGATTCTGGAAAAGACGTTTTGTCACAACACTGGCCAGCCACGTATGACACTTCAAGGATTAAAGGAACCTATATGATATCAAGTGTAGGAACTTAGAGGGGCCGGGATCCTACATTAACGAGAGTGGACGATGCAAGCTTTGTATAGCTGAGCAACCAAGGATACTCAAAGACTCCATGGAGCCTGGATCACTAAGCAATCGCTACGAGATTTATAATCCCTGCATCCATTTCAAGCGCTACTTGATGCTAGCATGGGATTCACAGTTTTCCGATTAGACCCGAGAGGTCCTTACGAATTAAAAGCAGCTCAAAGGGAAAATTCTTAATTCCTTCTACTTTGGCCCAGAAGAACTGGTCTAAAGGAGATAACCTATACTCGCTGAACCAGATTATTTATTCTTTGGTGACTTACTAACCAACTGGCCCTAATGGAGTCCAACCTCACAGAGATAAGAGTTACATTTGCCTTCTGTTTTAGAATCTGATGAACTCTCCATGGGGCTAAACCCTAAGTGGATGCGAAACTATTGATCACTCTATGACTGGACATCGACTTAGCTGCATGTAAATACATTAATGCACTCTGTTTTAGAGTGTGCTTCTTTTTCGGATATATTATACATATACGCATACACGCACATACACACAAACACACGCACACAT
>NW_026304651.1:857-1138 GCF_001194135.2 Octopus bimaculoides | reverse complement strand
CACACACACACACACACAAACACATGTATATAAATACCTATGTAAACATGGAAACACAAATACATAATAATTTCCCCCTTTTCATTTCATAGTCAAAGCTTTTTTTGTGCAACGCCGCAATGATTATAATGGATCAGAATATTCAGGTAATATATTTTATTGATATGAGTGTTATTTTAACTTAATATTTAAACACACGTAACCGATTAGAATCCATAAAACATCCTATTAAGTCTACCTATGATGTCTGTGCTAACTTCAATTCAATATTTTGATAGTAT
>NW_026304651.1:373-846 GCF_001194135.2 Octopus bimaculoides | reverse complement strand
TATATACAGTACATATACTTGTATATATATTAATGGTTGGTTTTATTTTCAGTTAAAATAAAAAGTAATTTGCATTAATGTGATGGGTTACTCTCTGCTTTTGTAGAGTACAAATTTATCATCTTTAAACCAAACAAAAATCCGGTTTAAAAATGATAAATATACTTACATATATATGTGTGTGCGTATATATACATATATATACATATATAAATAAGTATATATGTGTACACACGCACACACAAACATATATATATATATGCATATAGTTCAAATTTATAGAAAAAGTAAAGACGAAGACAGGTATAGGAAGAACAAACAAGTATATTAGTTTGACGCTCGGGAAAAATAGAAAAGTCTTCTACGTTTCAAGCCTACGCTCTTCGGCAGAAAGGTATAAGAGTAAATAAATAGAGAGAGAATGAAAACAAAATGTGTAGAATTCAGCAGTCCAACATACATACATACATACA
>NW_026304651.1:0-363 GCF_001194135.2 Octopus bimaculoides | reverse complement strand
CATACATACATACATACATACATACATACATATGCATATTTACATACATGAATACGTACATACACCTATACATATTTTCGATTCATATTTGATACTAGTCCCCGTAGCTTTCAAACATGCAAATTTCAATAAGAGCGCAGACGTTAACATACCTATCAGTTTCCGTTCGTAACAAGCAGGCCTGACTCTTCCTTCTCAAGCAAAACTGCCAAAAGCCTAAAAGAATATCTTTAAATTTCTTTTAATTATGTATGTTAAAAACGTCTGCAGTGAATTTTTTCACTCTTACATTTCATTCTGGCAAGGTTCATTTCATTTTGCACTTAGCAAACGCAGGGGTATGCTTGTGAGGATAAAAAGCAA
>NW_026304650.1:0-350 GCF_001194135.2 Octopus bimaculoides | reverse complement strand
ATCATAAGAATTCTATCTTTATACACCCATCACGGATTTTTACCACAAATTTATTCTACTTTTTTAGAGTTTTAGCTCAAATTTATACCAACACAAATATATGAATACCAATAATTTTTTAAACAACATTTCCCTAATTTGATTTAAAAAGCATTTTCTTCACTCAATTTCCTCCACCGAAATTCATCCTTTCAACTCGATTCTCTGAGTTGCTTATCAACTTTAGATTTCATTTTAAGAGGAAGTATATTCACAAAACGATCATAAGAACTTTTAAATGTTTTAAAACTTTAATAATCATAGCACTACTTTATTTATTAATACAATATTGCTAATATCATATACTTATC
>NW_026304649.1:0-411 GCF_001194135.2 Octopus bimaculoides | reverse complement strand
AGGAAGGAAGGAAGGAAGGAAGGAAGGAAGGAAGGAAGGAAGGAAGGGTAAAGTAAGCTATGACTAGTTTGATTGAATTGTCGACTGTACGAGAGTAAGATTGTGTAGTATATATTAGGTTAATGGGACAATAGGAAAAAGTTGTGAAAAACTACACGACAGACGTTGGGTAATCTTTGCATAGACATCTGGCCCTTGTGATTTCAAGGGACAACGTTGATAAATAAATAAATAAATATTTAACAGGGAATCTAATGAATGCGAGAGCGAGGTGGACGGTTGGTGTGAAAGGGTACAGTATTCGTGTGTACACTCGCAGACAGGCAGACAGACAGACAGACAGACAGACATGCGCGCACGCATATAAACGTGTGTGTATGCTGTGTGTGTGTTTGTGTGTGTGTGGATATC
>NW_026304648.1:0-460 GCF_001194135.2 Octopus bimaculoides | reverse complement strand
TTAAAATTATAATTTAGGGTATCTAAGAGATACCACCACGCTGAAAATAGTTACCATGCATAGCAAAAATTACACAAAAATCAGGATATCACGCCCGTTTTATAGGTAGAGATACCAAGTTGAAGTGATGCATTTTGAGTAGATATGAATATTAATAATAAATGGAGCAAAACTCATATAAATAAAAGTTCCTTTAATTCCTACACATGTTTCATAATATATGTGTGCTCTCCTACAAAGAAGTAAGAGCTGCTGGAATTCCACATATATTCATCGTCAGGGAATCAACATATAAAAGCAAGACAAATGCGAAATGAGGTAACTTACGAGCTATAACATTACATAGCCAAGTAAGTGACCGTTAGAAGTAAGAACCTTAGTAGAGCTAGGCCATGTACATCAAGATTGGTCCTGTAGAAAATAATAAAAGAATCTAAATAACGCCTTTATTAACTTGAAG
>NW_026304647.1:0-311 GCF_001194135.2 Octopus bimaculoides | reverse complement strand
TTTTCTTTTATTCCTTGTCTGTCTGTTAGGAATTCCGATCACAACCTGACATGTCAAAATATCCATATCCCTACGATGGATCATTAGCGTCTATTGCCTATACACCCTGGCAGACAGGGGACAGTAAGGAACCCTAATGCCTGGGGGACTGTTGACGAATGAATATTTGCTAGGAACAGAACTGCATACACATAGCTTCATATTCGACTTAGAGACTTGTATGACCCGAAGACATGTATGTACGGATGTGTGTGCGTGTGCATATACATATGTGTGAGTGTATGTGTGTGTGTGCATGCGTGTGTGCGTGT
>NW_026304646.1:0-559 GCF_001194135.2 Octopus bimaculoides | reverse complement strand
TATAGTTGAGGCTAAACTGAGCACTCTTTCGCATAAACAGCGTGTGACCATTGTGAGAACAATTCAGCTCCCAAACAAAAACAGCTCTCCATTCAGCGTTCGGGCACGCAAGGTCACTTTAAGGACACGGTCTCTAACTAACGTGGTTGGGTCTTAGGCACTATAAGTTAGTAGGTTATTGTACATGCGATATTTTGGCCTGTAGTCAATAGCTGAAGAATATTTGTATGGGATTCGTCTATACCTAGAAGGAAGACTTTGATACTGAAGCTAAATAGTTGAATAGTTGCTCAGGATTTAACATATTTTAGCATATTTTTCATAATAAATATAGCCTGTTCCAAAGTTTATTCCAACAAATTGCAACCTCTGATGATACGGGAACAGGCTATTATTGCTACCACTTAGACAACATAGTTTGAAGCCTACATAGATTCATCCATTTAATACAACTTACTTATATAGTTTCAGTAGCTGTTTTTTCCAGTTTGAACAGAAGCAGTGCGGTTCTGCGGGTGTACACATACAAACGCACAGATATACACGCACACACACACAC
>NW_026304645.1:0-271 GCF_001194135.2 Octopus bimaculoides | reverse complement strand
TAGCTAGCTATGTGACACACGAAACCTGTGTCCTTTATAACCTTCGAACGATGGGCTTCTTTGAGTTTCTGTCTACCAAATCCACTCACAAGGTTTTGGTTGGCCTGAGACTATAGTAGAAGACACTTGCCCAAGGTGCCACACAGTGGGGCTGAACCCGGAACCATATGGTTCGTAAGCAAGCTACTTAACACACAGCCACTCCTACGCCTATATAGATTTGTATATTTGTTTTGCATTAAAGTTTACGTCATTTAACTCAAAACTTTGT
>NW_026304644.1:0-222 GCF_001194135.2 Octopus bimaculoides | reverse complement strand
TATATATATATATATATATATATATACATATATATATCTTTGTCTATCTCCCTCTATATATTATAAATTCATTTATTTATGTCTGTCGGTCTCTCTGTTTATGTATCTATTAGTTTATCTGTCTATCTGTGTGTCTGTGTGTCTGTCTGTCTGTCTAATCTGTCCGCCTGTTTTCTTCTCTGTCTATCTATCTATTTATCTATCTATCTATCTATCTATCTA
>NW_026304643.1:0-269 GCF_001194135.2 Octopus bimaculoides | reverse complement strand
GTGGTTGGTAAGCAAGCTACTTACCACACAGCCACTCCTACGCCTAATTTGTATAATTTTTATAATTTATTACCTCATCATTTTATCTTATTTTTTATATTTATTTTTGATTCATCTGAGCGCTTTGCATCGGTTCAATTTGGTAGCTCACCTGTAGTGGAATCTTCCATGATCTGCTTTCGCATCGCCTCTCGCCCGGTCCTCCATCTAAACTACTTGGTTTCATAGAATAATCAGCGCCTGATGAACGTACTTGTCATGTACGTGAA
>NW_026304642.1:0-223 GCF_001194135.2 Octopus bimaculoides | reverse complement strand
ACAACAACAACAACAACGTTGCAGACACAAACAACAATGCAGGCACATTCACACACTTAAATATTGATATAGATTTGCATACATGCACACACATTGATGTATTACACATTTTGACGTACGTGTATATTTACAACGAGGTACACACTCATGTCGATATGTGTAGATACACAGATGTATTGACATGTACGGATAAGTACAAATTGACATGCACAGATATATATAT
>NW_026304641.1:0-209 GCF_001194135.2 Octopus bimaculoides | reverse complement strand
GTATGTATTCCCTGAGTGTGCATGTATGTATGTATGTGTGCGTGTGTGGGTATGTTTATGCACTTGTGTTCGTGTTTACATATGTATGTGTGTATATATATGTATATGTGTGATGTGTATGTATTTGTACATATGTATATATTAATGTGTGTATTTTTTTTATGTGTCTGTGTATGTATACTTATGTATGCATATATGTATATATTTTT
>NW_026304640.1:0-282 GCF_001194135.2 Octopus bimaculoides | reverse complement strand
CATGGAAAACGGACATTAAGCGATGATGATGATGATGATGATGACATTGTATATATGTACATATATATATATATGTATACATATATACATTACATATATACACACACACACACATATATATATATACATATATATATATATATATATATATATATATATATTTATTTATATATAGATATACATGTACATATATGTATATATATATGCATATGCTCACATATGTACATATGTATGTGTGTGTATCTATATATATAAAAATGAGAATGTGTGTCTGTCTGTCTG
>NW_026304639.1:0-216 GCF_001194135.2 Octopus bimaculoides | reverse complement strand
GCGTGCCTGTTTGTGTGTCTGTTTATGTATGTATGTGTGTGTTTGTGTGTGTACATCTACTTCTTTGTGTGTGCGTGTTTCAATGTGTTTATGAGTATGAGTTTGTATATGCACGTGCGCCTGTTGTGTATGCATGTGTCTATATATGTATTTGTGTCTATGCTTGTGTGTGGAGTGTACGTGCATATATGGTCATGTGTTTTTGTCTTCATATGC
>NW_026304638.1:0-231 GCF_001194135.2 Octopus bimaculoides | reverse complement strand
ATTTTAGAAATTCTATTTGCTACCAGTGGTCTAGCGAGAAGAAAAAATTACTCAATACACTATATATTATTCATTTAAAATACAGTGTACATTTAAACACATCAGAGATGTCCATAATAGGACATCTAACCCGGTAGAAGGAGTAGTCAAAACTCCACACCACAATTAGGGATACTACAATTAGATGGTAAATGTTTTTTATTTTTCATTCCCTTTCGAAATTATCCCTAA
>NW_026304637.1:0-406 GCF_001194135.2 Octopus bimaculoides | reverse complement strand
ACTAAATCTCCCGCTATGCATATCATGTGCCTCCGCGACATAGTTTTAAATTTTAATTCTCAATGTGATTACAAATTAACGATATAATTAATCAGATTAAATAACAAGACTTCAAAAGGCTAAGCTGTAAATTTTTTTTCCTATACGACTAGACTTTACGGAGTCAACGAGACACGGTTGCTCGATCTGCTAAGATAAATAGGCATCGAATATATTCCTCAACGCAACGTACTATGGGTGAAAGTTAAATTTGACCGGAATTTGAACTCAGAACGTAAAGGCGGACGAAATGCCACTAAGTATTTTATCCGGCGTGCTAAGGATTCTCTCAGCTTGCCACCTTAGTTTCGGCTCATATATTGGTTTCAAATTTTGGCACAAGGCCAGCAATTTTGGGGGAGTGGGT
>NW_026304636.1:0-597 GCF_001194135.2 Octopus bimaculoides | reverse complement strand
ACATCATGTTTTACAGATAATTTACATTTTGATGCGATATAATTTGTTGTGATCTTTAGCTATGGGTTTACATTATTTTCTTTTCAATACGTGGCTCAAAGTAACGCTCAAACATTTCAGCTTTGAGCAATAAATTTTATGTATTATCTCATCCATTATATTTATGTATTCAATTCACTGATATTTGATAAATTGTGCATGTTTTCTATGTTTAATCATTACTGCATGGTGTCTATTTTGTCATCGACTATATGTGAATATTTGTTTATATACACTATCTCATTACTTATCATCCGAATCTATGGTATATATGTTTAAAATTGTTGGTACTTAAATATGACATACAATCCATCCATTTTTCTACGATCAATTCTAATATCCATACACATATATTCAATCAAATACACACATATACATATTAAATTATATACTTACGCATAGATGTGTTTGTGCATGTGTGAAGAAAGGGCAGGAGCGTGAAAGTGGGAGGTAAAGAATATTTTATCATTTCATATATATGACATTCTAGACAATATTTCGGGCACCCATATATACACACACAGAGACTCATATACACACTATGCAGTACAGATATTT
>NW_026304635.1:0-234 GCF_001194135.2 Octopus bimaculoides | reverse complement strand
GGGGAGGCTTTGGTCTTGTGCTGCAAATAAAAATCCTTCAGTCTCTGCTTGACTCCCGAGCTTCTCAACCATTGCTGGGATTTTTCTGTCTATTTCTTTTGCATTTAGTTTAGCCAAGTATTTACCATGTAGGGGCTTTTCTTGCCATCGTTTTATCATGGTCTGTTGCTATTCTAGTTTTAGCTTGGATTTCATTTGTTTTATAGCTTTTGTTGTTTCCTCTTCTTCTTCTTC
>NW_026304634.1:0-420 GCF_001194135.2 Octopus bimaculoides | reverse complement strand
TATATATATATATATACACACACACACACACATACATACACACATACATGTACACAAAAATACAGACATGTGTATATATGTCTAGTTTTCAACCTACCTCCATACCTACCTACCAAGCTCTGGTCCATCCGTCCCTCCCATCCCTCCGTCTGTCTGTCTGCCTGCCTACCTGCCTGTCTGTCTGCCTGTCTGTCTGTTTTTCTGCGTTTCTCGTTGTTCGTTTGTCTATCTATCTCGCTCTCTCTTGCTATCGATCTCTTGCTCACACGTTTTACACACGAAAAAAAAATATATTTCAATGAGCGTTATACAATTTCTATAAAGTTGAATGTTTTTACCTCATCGAAGTCGGGTATAATTCTGGTGTATAAATATAATTGCCTCCATAGCCTGCACCGACACCAAACATGGCTGCCAGAT
>NW_026304633.1:0-295 GCF_001194135.2 Octopus bimaculoides | reverse complement strand
CTTATGCAGCAGACAAGTCACGTAAATATTCTGCACACGGTAGGAAGAATTGGACGTTGTTACAATAGAAAAGCCATAAGAACTGGGTCAGCAGTAGTTTTTGGTTCAGTTACCTCCTCTTCATCCTCCTCCTGCTGGTTCTTCTCCTCCTCCCTCCTCTTCCTCCTCCTCCTCATTCTTCTTTTTCTCTTGCGTACATATTCTTCCATCTCTTTATCAAGGTTATTGTTACTGCTTAAGAATTTTTTCTTCATAAATCTGTTTCACGATCTAGGTTAAATAGTTTGATATTGAA
>NW_026304632.1:0-429 GCF_001194135.2 Octopus bimaculoides | reverse complement strand
ATATATATATACATACATATATACATACATATATAATGAGATGTAGATAGAGAGACAGGGAGATGGCTCGATCGCTCGATCGATAGTTAGATAGATAGATAGATAGAGACAGACAGACAGACAGACAGACAGACAGATAGATAGATAGATAGATAGATAGATAGATAGATAGATAGATAGATAGATAGATAGAAAGAAAAATAGATAGATAGAATTTGATAACATGACATGTTGCTAAGGAACTGATATCATATTAAGAGTTTTCCACAATGAATTTTAATCTGAAGTCAAATGCTTTGGAAGTGGGTAGCTGTCGGAGGGAATAAAAATATGCTAATGTTGCTGTTGTTGTTACTGCTCATGAACATCATGATGATGATGATGATGATGACAGTAGTGGAAATGGTGACTGTGGTTGTGGTGTGAGTG
>NW_026304631.1:8199-8833 GCF_001194135.2 Octopus bimaculoides | reverse complement strand
CGACAGAGGCCTTAAAAAGATCATTATTTAATTTTGACATCACTCATTTGTAATGCTAGCCAAGGTTGCAAGAGTCCACGCCTACCTTCGTGTACACTGATTTTAGTGCTAGTCTCATTCAATTCATTGTTTTATATCTTTGCATTTGACATTTTCACTCCTGAGAATTTTAGTGCTTTAATTGAGTCACCTTGTCTAGAGGGGTTACCAACCAAGGCTAAAGGGACCCCTCCTCCCAAAAGACTGGCTTAACCCATCCAGATGCCAAAATTATTATTATTATTATTATTATTATTGTTATTAAAAAAAGGATTGACGTAACTCTTCACGAAGGTAAATAGTCAAAACGAAGAGCGCGATTTTAGATGTTTTATTTTTTGAACAACATTTCGACAGAACGTCTGTCTTTCTCAAGTTCAAACCAAAAGGTGATTGAAAATTCAAAATTTCAGAAACCAAACGTAAACTATGAACGTGAGTAATCAGCGACCATACGTTGATAGAATGACATCATCAGCTTTTGTCAGTTTTTTTAATAAGCAGAAAGAAAGAAAGAAAAAGGAAGACGACAGAAAAAGAAAAGAAAAAGAGAGAAAGAAGAATATTCAATCAAACAGTTTTGTATAAATTTGAT
>NW_026304631.1:6569-7646 GCF_001194135.2 Octopus bimaculoides | reverse complement strand
ACCGTACACTAAATGGGAATCTTTGCAGGTTCCCCCTTCTGTATAAATCATAACATTTCTATTATGATTTTTGATGGTATTCACTTCACTCATGTTGTTGCACAATGAACAGGGCTTACCTCTCTTGCGGCTGTTCTTTAAGGTACAGCGTGTAGATACTCCAATGTTCGTTTTCTTGGAGTCAGATATAGAGGTCAATAATTCTTTTATGTTCTTATTCCGTCGAAAGGCTACAATGGGCGGCTGAGGAAATGTTTGTTTGAAACTGGGATATTTTTTCACCACATGTTGGTAACTTTCATGCAACACTTTTGAAATGCCAGCGAAACGTCGGTGCCAGTTAATCACTAGTAGAAAGAATTGTTATTATTAAGGCTAAGTAGAATCATTAATGTGTCAGGCAAAATGCTTCGTGGCATTTTGTCTATCTTTACATTCTGAATTCAAAATCTGCCGAGGATGACTTTGTCTTTCATCCTTTTGTGGTCAATAAAATAAGTACCAATTCAAGGCTAGGGTTGATGTAATCAACTTGCCCGCTTCCCATAAATTTCAGACTTTGTGTTTATAGTAAGAAAGAATTATTATTATTAAGGCACAGGAGTGACTGTGTGGTAGGTAGCTTGTTTACCAGCCACATGATTCCAGGTTCATTCCCACTGCATGGCACCTTGGGCAAGTGTCTTCTACTATAGCCTCGGGCCGACCAAAGCCTTGTGAGTGGATTTGGTAGATGGAAACTGAAAGAAGTCCGTCATATATATATATATATATATATATATATATATGTGTGTGTGTGTGTGTGTGTCTGTGTTTGTCTCCCACCATCACTTGACATCCGATGGTGGTGTGTCTATAAAAGAATAGGCAGCGAACTGGCAGAATAGTTAGTCGCTACGGTCTGAGTTCAAATTCTGCTGAGGTCATCTTGGCTTTTCATCCTTTCGGGGTCGATAAATTAAGTACCAGTGAAACACTGGGTTTGATGTTATCGACTAGTCCCCTCCCCCAAAATTTCAGGCCTTGTGCCTATAGTAGAAAGGATTATTATTATTATTATTATTATTATTATTATTA
>NW_026304631.1:0-4211 GCF_001194135.2 Octopus bimaculoides | reverse complement strand
TTATATAGACATAAATGTCATAACTTTTAGTGCTGACTTTGAAATTTATGGAAAATCTGTGAAGAATCTTAAAAATAAAAACATCACACTGCTAACACACAAGCAAGACAAGTTATTAATTTGTAAAACTTTAATATAGTTGGTAGTATATTATGTTTGCAAAACAAAATACTGTTTCTTTGCCAGAAATTGTGTGTACCATTTGCCACATATATATTGATCTACCCAATTGTGCTACACTGCTTAACTTCGTAGATATTTAATCAATGCATTCATAGATAGTTGATGGGTTGGATGTGGTACTGATGAAAGAGCAATAACTTTTGAAATATGCATATACACTCATCATCTATTTTTCTATCTTTGATTGCGTTGTTTGCATAGGCGTATTCATATACAAAATATAACTTTCAATGTTTGGCCAAGTTGAGGAAGAAGCCAGGGTTGACAATGTTGAGAGTTACAATCCCTTCTGAAGGTGTTTATACATTAAGTTTCTATAAATTCTGTACTGGTGTTGTGTAAAAAGCAGCTGTGTTGGTCCCACATAGAAAGCATTTGTGCTGACATCATCTTTTAGATGCTTTATAAGCACCTGTACTGGTCCCACATAAAAAGTACCTGTGCTGGTACCCTGTAAAAAGCACTTATGCTGGTACCCTGTAAAAGGCACCTGTAATGGTACCATGTAAAAAGCACATGTGCTGGTGCCACATAAAATGCACCCAGTACACTCAGTAAAGTGGCTGGCATTAAGGAACAGCATCCAGCTGTAGAAACCATGGCAAAACAGACAATCAGAACTTGGTGAAGTTCTTCAGCTTGTCAGCTGCTGTCAAACCATTCAGAGACTATCCAACTCATTCAGCATGGAAAATGAAATGATGATGGTGATCAATAACACTTCCATTTGACAAATAACTGATCTCTCAGACATAAAATTCCTCAGGTTTTGAAGTGAAGAAACATTCAATATTACTGTTTATTTCTTCACAATTAATAAACTATTTCCCCTCTAAATAATGTTGCAATAATCTGAAAAGATGACAGTGAGATAGAGCAAGGTTCGGAGAGTAAGGAAAATTAGGCAAAACTTCCATATTCAGTGCCATATTCTTTTCTTGAGTAACTTGAGTCATTTACGAATGATCAATGATGAGTGCTTTTTCTGGAAATTTGTGCATAAAGCTTCCCATTGGCAATAATACTTCCCTGCATTGACTGTTTTATTACACAGTTCATGATGAACAACTCCCTGCATATGCCACCGAATACAGAGCATGACTTGTTTTAGGTGTTGTCTTAGTTTGATGATGGATTCTTCTTTTTCGTTGGATGCTAACCATTGTTTTTGTTGAATAAGATTAAAATCAAACCATTTTCATCTCTTTTGATGACTCTACCCAAGAAAAATTTGGTAACAAGTCTGCTTTTCATTAATAAGCAGAGGGCAGCCAGATGATGAGAGACCCACTGACCAGGTTTAGACCCTTGTCCTTGTTTATGGGGGTGTTTTATGATTAAAGTGTGACTTGAATTGATCTGTTTCGTTAATTTTCATGCAATTTGCTTTGGATTATCCTCAACTACAGTTTGCAGCAGCGGTTCAGTATTGAAGAAATTGATGGTCCGGATCAAAGGGAGTTTGCGAGAGAAATATTTACCAAGTAAAACTAGCCAAACCATGTCCAGACTCTTAAAATCTCCATTTCCATAGACAGAACAAGTCATTTCCATTGCTGAAGTGCCCCATTTTGAATTCACACAACATAGAGTGTCTGACATGGACCTGATCTAAACCCATGTTAAAAGGGTAAAATTGATATGAATTTAACCACTATGGTATAAGTTAATTGATAGCGATAAAAAGCACATCAAAATCTAAAATTGATGGCTATTTTACTGTAAGTGTTGAGAAAGTACAGTCAATATGTAACAGGCTTTCTCTCCAGCATTATATATATATATCAAAATAAGCAACAAGGATATCCAGAGGTAATGCAGTATGATCGTTTCATGCAACTCCATTTAATTGAACATTATACTAATGTGTTCATCTGTTTTAATTTAATTCTATGTCTTTATGCATCTGAGGATTGCTCTGCATTTAAATTGATGTAATAATTGCATTGTTCAATTAAATGGAGTTGCTTGAAACGATTGTACTGCATTACCTCTGGATATCCTTGTTGTGTATTTTGATTCTAATCACCTTATTTTGAAATTGTATGGATAATACTGTACTGAATTCTGGTGCCTCAACTTAAGTACCATATTCATCTGAATCTAAATTTTTGCTGAACTCATATATATATATGTGTGTGTGTGTATGTATGTATATATATAAACAATATTGAACACACATACACAAGGCATGTGTATTGCCATTTCATGGGAAGGTTGCAATTTATAGGCATGAGAGAACATTTTCTCATCAATACGCCAGGTGTAAAAACACCTAGAAATCATAGATAAGCTAGATAACTCATGCCTGGTCCCATTGCAGGAGTGGTAGACATTCATGTTTTGTCATCTTTGTAACTTATCAATATCATATACCCAAACTGATGCCAGATTATCTGCAAAATGGTGTGAGAACCATGTGCTGGTATGTCCCAACAATTTATACTACAGAAAAATTTCAAATATGAATTAGAAGCAACCCAAGTAATATAAACAATATCGAACACATATACACAAGGTTATGTGTATTACCAGTGTTTTTACACCAGGCGTATTGACAAGAAAATTTTCTCTCATGCCTATAAATCACAGTCTGCCCACAAACGGGCAATGCACACACCCTGTGTATGTGTGTTTGATATTATTTATATTCCTTGGGCTGCCCCTCATTCATGTGTGTATTGCCAGTTTGTGGGCAGGTTGCTATTTATAAGTCACGTGTACAATGTGCAACAGTACAATGTGCAATGGTTAGTGTGAAACTAATAGTAACATTCTGACCAGCTATATACCATTGTCAGTAATATAGTGTTTAATGATATTTTATATATATGTGGGTGTCTGTATAATGCACTCAGAACCATGCTTATAGCTTAGGAGTTAAATTTAGGATTTCTCAGTTTTCTGTGAAATCCTAAATTTTGGTAAAACTTTTCCCAGTTGGTTTGCACACTATGGCAACACCATTGATATGTTTTCAGTAGTCTGTGTAACATCCTTTCTTTTTTTATTTGAGATTCTTCAGTTTTTTTATGAACTATTTGAATGAAAATTGTCCATCTAGACACTATTTTTTTCAGAAAATGAAGGGTAATGATACATGTTAAGCATACATTGAGTATATTATCATCATCATCATCATCGTTTAACGTCCGTTTTCCATGCTGGCATGGGTTGGACGATTTGACTGAGGACTGGTGAAACCAGATGGCTACACCAGGCTCCAATCTGATTTGGCAAAGTTTCTACATCTGGATGCCCTTCCTAACATCAACCACTCCGAGAGTGTAGTGAGTTCTTTTATGTGACACCAGCACGAAGGCCAGTCCGGTGGCACTGGCAACGACCACACTCAAAAGGTGTTTTTTACGTGCCACCAGCATGGGAGCCAGTCCAGCGGCACTGGCAATGACCACACTCAGATGTTTTTCACGTGCCACCAGCACATGTGCTGGTAAGGTGACACTGGCAACGATCATGTTCAAATGGTGCTTTATTTAACAGAAAACCATAAAAGTGTTATAACATTTATTAACGTAATGAATTATTGAGCACCATTTCGACGGATAACGTCAAAAACCCTATTAGTCATGGAATCTGTCAATTTCTGAATAGAGCAGGTTGGACTACCTCTGCTGCAGCTTTGATGTAAATTGGCATTCATTGGCATAAACATCTTGTTTAATGATGGACCAAAGATTTTCATTAGGGTTGAGATCCGGAGATGCTGGTAGCCACACTATCAACCTTTCACCTTGTATGCCATACGACCCTAATAATGTTTGGATTATCTCAGCAGAGTGGGAGGGAGCATTGTCATGCATGTATACAAGATTCCTTAGAAGTGACAGCAGTATGTCATCTAGCCAAGGATCCAAGACCTCCTGCAGGAGATGGCAGACAGTGGCTGCAGTCATTATAACCTTTCAGGTACCTTGGCTAACCCTAACCCAATGATACTAGCCCACATGACTCCTCCACCCTGTTGTTGATGTCATAAACGTTGGTGACGCTCATCTCTAAAATAG
>NW_026304630.1:0-1144 GCF_001194135.2 Octopus bimaculoides | reverse complement strand
ATCTACATAAACATTCATGCAGAAAATCAATATAATCAATAAATCCTACAAAAAGGAAATACTTAAATATATTTTATTGTATATAAAAGTATGTATATCTATTTTAACTTACATTCTGTTTAAATAAAATTAAAAATAAAAGAAATGTTTATTATGATGGTATAAATTTTTTTTTTTAATTTTGAACTTCTCTGTTCTGAATTTAACAGTACCTTTAACCCTTCCAGAACCAATAAAACATGTATTTGGTGTCAAGAACCTGAATACATTACTCCCACGAAATAGTTTTGTGCCAGAAATGGTAATAATATTTGTTTGTTATATTTATTCCACTTGTATTTGTAAGGAAGTATTGTTTGTCTTTCTCATTTTCTTCTCTAAACCTAAAATACTCTGTAGAAAGTAAGAAGTAAAAAGGAAAAAAAGCAAAAAACAAACAACTTTACCCTCCACCCACTAAAGATATTCTCTCACCTCATTTGATATAACACACGTCTTGGTTTTGATTATGTTGTAAAATTACACATGTGTATGCATGTATGTGTGTGTCTGTGTATATACTTATAGACACACACAAACATATGTGTGGAACATGTGTATGGGTGCCTCTATCTATCTCTGTCTGTGTATCTCTTTCTCTCTCTATCTATCTATGTTTGTCTGTGTATGTGTGTATATATATATATATATATATATATATATATATATATACATTGGAAGGTTTGGAGGTGATGTACAGGAATTATATATTATAAAAAATAATAAGGTACTCAGATATCTGGATGGTTGTACATTTACAGATTTTTATCAATATGTCACATGTTTTATAAATATTAGCACTTGCACCTATTCTTGTAGGTTCTTCAAATATGTAGGTTCTTAAATTTGAAAACCCTACAAGAATAGGCGCAAGCGCAAATATTAATAAAACATGTGACATATTAATAAAAATCTGTAACTGCACAATCATCCAGATCTCTGAGTACCTTATTAGTTTTTCTAATATATATACATATGAAGGTGCATTGCTCAGTGGTTAGAGCATCAAGTTTACAATTGTGAGGTTGTGAGTTCGATTCCCAGACAGGGCTGCGTGTTGTGTTCTTGAGCAAGACACTTTATTTCGTGTCGCTCCAGTTCACTC
>NW_026304629.1:0-248 GCF_001194135.2 Octopus bimaculoides | reverse complement strand
CCATGCAGTGGGACGGAACCCGGAACCATGTGGTTGGGAAGCAAGCTTCTCACCACAGAGACTGCTATACACAAAAATGCCGAGAGGGGAACAGCACCGACAATAATAATAATAATAATAATAATAATAATAATAAAATCTAAAGGCCATTAATTTTGAGGTGGGGGGAGTAAGTCGGGTACAGCGACCTTAGTGTTCAACTGGTACTCTCTCCCCAAGAAGTCATCTGGAATCTTCTCGTTGCTCAT
>NW_026304628.1:0-284 GCF_001194135.2 Octopus bimaculoides | reverse complement strand
TCAGTGAATGTATTTCACTTGAAATATATATGTTTTCAAAGGCGGATAGGAATCGACAGCTAGAAAGCTTTGCTATTCCAGACTGATGATGAGCAATGACTCTGAAACTAGTTTCTGGATGCTGGTTTTGCTGGGTGGAGGTGCTTATCTTCATTTCGAAAATATTAGGACACAGGAAATATATCAAGTCCAACAGGAAACGGTATTTCCTAGGGCTAAATGACAGCAGCATTCTTCCCTTTCATGGGACTGTCACATTAAGTTGATAACAAACTATCACTTTA
>NW_026304627.1:0-511 GCF_001194135.2 Octopus bimaculoides | reverse complement strand
GAAATACAGGTACAACAGAAACAGGAAGAAAGAGTGAGAGAAATATGTGGTGAAAGAGTACTGCAGGGTTCGCCACCACCCCATGCCGGAGCCTCATGGACCTTTAGATGCTTGTGCTCAATTAACACAACTTTAGTAGTAGTAAGCTGGCAGACTTTGAATGAAGAGAAACAGGCACCGATTTGGTGCTAATTTTGAAACCAATACCAAGGTGACCAGCATTGATTGTGCTGACCTAGCAGAGGTAAGACGTTTTGAATATTCACTAGAACTTTTTCCTACCATGCTTGTAGTAGATTTGTGACTATTCCATGGTGCAGAAGTATTTTTGACGTCTATTTTTCGTGATGTAGGTGCTCATGTAGTGCCTTCATGTGTGTGTGTCTGTCCGGCATTCGCCATGATAGATTGCTAGCCACTAAACCTTTTTCTATTTTCTCTCTCTGTTTATTTCTCTGTAACTTTCTGTCGAAGAGCATAGGCTCGAAACATAAAAGACTTTCTCACTTCC
>NW_026304626.1:0-450 GCF_001194135.2 Octopus bimaculoides | reverse complement strand
TATATATTAACAGCATTTAGTCCGCCTTTACGTTCTTAGTTCAAATTCCGCCGAAATCGTCTTTCCTTCTCATTCTTCTGAGTCGCTAAAAGTGTTGCAGTTTAACACTGGTGCCGATGACTTAATCCCTCCACCCAAATTGCTGCCGTTGTGCCGTTGTGCCAAACAAATATAATATTGCGGAAACATTGCATTGTTATAAATTCAGAGCTACATTTATTTTCTTACGTCCGTCCTTATAATTTTTCCTCTTGCTGTCCGACATTAAATTTCTCTCTCTTGGTATCCGACATTAAAATCTTCTCTTCTTTGAATCATATTTTTGTCTCCTTAAATTCTCTGTCGCTGATGTTCCAAAACTACGTTTTTTCTTCTTTATTGGCATATTTGGTCTGTTCTACTTTATATATACATATACATATACATACATACACACACACACACACACAT
>NW_026304625.1:0-251 GCF_001194135.2 Octopus bimaculoides | reverse complement strand
TTCTCTCAATAGCAATGTTCTACCTTCGAATGAGAGCATGTATCCCTGCCGCGTAAAATTCTGTTGACTGTTTTTTGAACCACTTATTCACTAGTTTTCACTTCCTCGTCACTGGACTATCATCGTCACTGGACTATCATCGCCCCTGAACTATCCTCTCTTTGGCCCCATGAAAGAGGGTTTGAGGGGCAAACATTATTGCAGTGACGAGGAAGTGAAAACTGTAGTGAAGAAGTGACTCAAAGAACAGT
>NW_026304624.1:0-287 GCF_001194135.2 Octopus bimaculoides | reverse complement strand
ATAGATAGATAGATAGATAGATAGGTTTGCATTTGCGCATGTGTGCATGCTGTTAGCATAGAAACTTGCATTACGATGTTTTATCAGAATGGTGGCAGTGGGGGGAGGTAGCGAAAGGAGATAGAAAAGCATTGTAGTGGTAAGGATGGTGGTGGAGGCGTCGATCTTGGCGGTGGTTGTCGGTGTGCGAGGATGGTTTTCCCCTGGTGACAACAGTAGTGATAGGAGTGAGTTTGGTGGTGGGAGTTTCAGTTTGTGTGTGTGCGCGCGTGTATGTGTGTGTATGG
>NW_026304623.1:0-334 GCF_001194135.2 Octopus bimaculoides | reverse complement strand
TATATATATACACACACACATTATATATATACATATATATATACACACACTCACAAACACATGCATACAAATATTTACATGTGTGTGGTGTATGTATATATGTATGTATGTATATCCACATATACACATATATACATTCGTATATATTTTATGTGTGTATGCATATATACATGCACAGCCACACACACAGAGGCATACATGTATATTTGTGTCCATGAGTGTATTTATACAAATACACATATATATTATACACACACATATACATACTCACACACACCTCTATATTCATACACAGACACACACACACACACACACACACACACACACACACACA
>NW_026304622.1:0-819 GCF_001194135.2 Octopus bimaculoides | reverse complement strand
TGGTAGACGGAAACTGAAAGAAGCCCATCGTATATATGTATGTATGTGTGCTTGTGCGTCTGTGTTTGTCCCCCCCACCATCACTTGACAACCGATGCTGGTGTGTTTACGTCCCCGTAACTTAGCGGTTCGGCAAAAAGAGACCGATAGAATAAGTACTAGGCTTACAAAAAGAATAAGTCGTGGGGTCGATTTGCTCGACTAAAGGCGGTGCTCCAGCATGGCCACAGTCAAATGACTGAAACAAGTAAAAGAGTAAAAGAATATATAATAAATATATATGTATATATATAATATAAATACATACTATATATGTATATATATAATATGAATACATATAGTGTATGTATATATATATATATATTTAGATAGATAGATAGCTACATATAATATATTTCTTTGTTTATTGCTCACAGGGGACTGAACATATATATATTATATAAATGCATATAATATATATAAATGTATATATATTATATAAATGCATATAAATATATATATGTATATATACATATATATATATATATATATATATATATATATATATATATATATATATATATATATATATATATATATATATATACAATATAAAATCATATGATATATATATTATATAAATGCATTTTCGATATATATATGAATACATAATATATATATATATACATATAATTTATATAGATAGATAGATATATAGATAGATAGATGGAGATGGATAGAGATAGATGGATAGAGATAGATAGATAGATAGAGATATATATAGATAGATATATAGATATGTATATATATATTTGTGTGTATATGTATATATATAGGTAT
>NW_026304621.1:0-541 GCF_001194135.2 Octopus bimaculoides | reverse complement strand
TATTCTGTCTCCCCTTCCCCTCTCTCAGTGACTAATAAAAGCTTTGAGAAGACATGTATTTGGACTCCAGCATATAAACACTCCCTAACTCCCTATCTATGTTAGTTTGTCCTTCCTTCCTTCCCCCCTCTCTCTCTTTCTTAGTGACCTGTCAAAAGATATGCTAAGACCGATAGCATATATATTTTGTACCCCTTCCTCTCTCTGTCAGTGATTCCACAAATTTATCATAGGAAGTAATGCTTTCTGATAATAGTATGACCCCACCACTCTATCTCTTTGTTAGCTGGTTCTACTTTTTGACCGGAACTAGAGCAGTTCTCAAGAACTGCTATAATTAGCCATAATTCTTGGAACAGCCTGGCGGTAAGTTTGAATTTTTTATCCAAAACATCTGTTTGCACTATTATATTTTTGGAGTGTTCTGAAAACAAGAATATTTAATTTGACTAACGTGATTTTTCCGTTTTTTTTTATTTTACTTACAAATAACGCAGATGCTTACACGTGTGTTACTTTTTTTCCAAATGAGTGAAATGTG
>NW_026304620.1:0-239 GCF_001194135.2 Octopus bimaculoides | reverse complement strand
TATGTGTGTGTATATATTTGTGTGTGCGTGTATATATGTGTGTTTGTGTGTGTATACACATATACACACACACATTACGTATATATATTTGTGTGTGTATATATATATATATACACACATTACGTATATATTTGTGTGTGTATATATGCTTGTATGTATATATATATACACACACATACGTATATACATTTGTGTGTGTATATATGTTTGTGTATGTATATATATATATATATATATAT
>NW_026304619.1:0-230 GCF_001194135.2 Octopus bimaculoides | reverse complement strand
TATATATATATACATGTATATATGTGTGTGTGTGTGTATGTACGTGTGTATATGCATATGTGTACAAGTATGTGTGTGTGTGCGTGTGCATATGTACATATATATATAGATATATGTCTACATTCATCTGTGCACATTTGCATTTTTGTAGGTGTATGTATATTAGTGTGAATATGTGTATACATGTATGCAGGCATATGTTTATATGTGTATATGCATACATATATATA
>NW_026304618.1:0-810 GCF_001194135.2 Octopus bimaculoides | reverse complement strand
GCTGAACCCTAATTATAATTATGCTTATAATTATAGAATTTTTGTATAAGTTTACCGATAATGGTTCTTTTAATATACCGAACTACTTGGTAAAATTATTAATTATGCACACATGAATATTCATATTAAATAAATAAACTCTTCTGCTTGAATACAGGGAATGATCGTTATCCACGAGAGTGAGCTCGGTTACCATGGAAACTTGAAAAGTTCCAACTGCGTCATTTCCAGCCGATGGACATTACAGGTCACGGATTATGGAATTCTACAAATCAGAGCCGCCACCTATCGGCGAGAAGACGAACATGCGTATTTCAGAAGTAATTATACCTTTTCCATTTCAACTTTGTTATTTACCTTTTTTTCTCAGAACTACCTTTTTGTTTCACGCACACAATCAACACCTTACTACACAGCTGTACAAGTTCCCTGATGTGAGTAGTAAAACCGGATAAGCCATGCTGGAGCACCGCCTTAACATTTTTTCCTTAGTAACTTATTCTATCGGCCCCTTTTGCCGAACCGCTGGAATACTGGGACCTAAATACGCCAACGCCGGTTGTCAAACGATGGTAGCGGAGGGGACAAACACAAACACATACATAAATTCATACACATATCTCTATATAAAATAGGCTTATATGTATGTATGTATGTATGTATGTATGTATGTATGTATGTATATGTATATATATAAACGTATATAAGACAGGATTACGTCTTATAAGACGTAAAACACACCAACACTGGTTGTCAAACAAAACACACACACACATTGATATATATATATATATATATATATATATATAT
>NW_026304617.1:0-425 GCF_001194135.2 Octopus bimaculoides | reverse complement strand
CTTTTCGTTTTATTTATTGATATTTTCGTATTTTTATTTTGTTTTATTTACTTTTTATTTTGTGCTTCTTATTTTCCCTCGTTCTGAAATCTTTTATTTTACGTTCGTTTATTGTCAGTATTTATTCTTGAGCGTGTATCTTCTAACTTTTGTTTCTTTTATTTTTTTATCTGTTTGCTTCTATATTTTTCACTTGATAAGACACGAATCGTCATTGATAAGGTAAGCCTAAAATCAATAGATACATGATCGACACATCTTTGAAAATATTTTCACATAAACCTCGATTTTATCATGGCCATTCATAGGTGCAAATGTACAACTTTACATTTTGTTTTTCGCAAGCGATTATGTAGCTTATTCATGTTCTAATTGTTATTTTACTAATACGAAGAATGATGGTATAATTTTCTCAATTGACTGAT
>NW_026304616.1:0-271 GCF_001194135.2 Octopus bimaculoides | reverse complement strand
GCTCTTCATTTGAGGGAAGCAACGAAAGGATAAATTTGAAAAGAAAACAAACGAAAAAGAAGAAAAGAAAAACAATGCCAATGAAGAAAAGAAAGAATTAGAGTTAAAAAGTTGAAAGGAAAAAGAAAGAATGCATGAAGGAATGAAAGCGAATGAATAACGGATTTTTTTGTTTGTTTTGAAAAGAAGAAGCACAAACGAAAAAATGATAGAAAGATTAGAATGAGAAAGAAAAACCTGAGAAAGAGAATGAAAGAAAGAAAGATTAGTG
>NW_026304615.1:3819-4435 GCF_001194135.2 Octopus bimaculoides | reverse complement strand
ACACACGGCCACACAGCGAGACAGATAGATAGATAGATAAATAGATAGATGCGTGTGTAATTATGTACTCAATTAACCAGACAAAACTTCGCACTAATGTACAGTGTCTACACACGTAGAACCATATGAGGATATACGTATATGTGTGGTTCTATGAGTTATGTGTGTTTGTGTTTGTGTGTGTGTGTGTGTGCGTGTGTAAGTAGCCTGAAGGATTCACAAACAAGCTCACTGCGTCAATTTACCTTTAAATTTAACCAAACGTTATTTTAATAAACATGCGATTTACATTCCGAATTACCAACCTCCACATTTATACACGCTGTCTTTCGTAAACACATGGATACTTGCTCGCATCCTTATATACAGACGGACATATTTCCATTTATAACACACACATACATACATATGCATGCATAAATACATACATACATGTGTATGCCTATACACATATATATGGATATCCACATAAATATATATATACACATATGTACGTGTGTATATATATATATATATATATTTATAAGTATATATTTATGCATATTTACGTATATATATATATATATATGTGTGTGTGTGTGTGTGTGTGTGTGTGTGTGTGTGTGTGTGTGTGTGT
>NW_026304615.1:0-2500 GCF_001194135.2 Octopus bimaculoides | reverse complement strand
ATATATATATATATATATCTGTGTGGGTGTATATATACAGGACGTTCTTTCACGACAATTTCACCCATAATGCATTGGTCAGCTCGTTGCTTTAAAAAAAGACACTTGACTAAAGTGCTGCGAATTGAAACAGAACCCGGAACTACAAGTGACCCTCCCCGCCAGACAGCCATACACGTGTTGTGTGCCAGTTTTGTTCACGTAGTAGTGAACTTATGTACAACAATGTGGTGTGGGCCTAACTATCTCAAATTTCACCCTACCCAACTTGTGGAAAATTTTACAATTGCGGCATGACTCTGGAAGAACATTTCACTGTTTGATATTAAATTAATCTATTGAAAAAAAATAAACGCTAAGCAACGCATTTTCTGCCTCTTTGCGTTGTAAGTTCAAATATTTCCGAGAGTGACTTTACTTTTAACGTTTTCGGATTAGATTAAGTAAACGCAACTCAATTAGGGAAGTCGATCTCATCGACTTACATTCTTCCTCAAACTTTCTGGCCTCGTTCCAAAATTTGAAACACTCGCATTGTTATCGTGAATTAATCTGTAACAATACAGTGCTGACTAAAGCATCGCATCTAGACATTGCAGAAACTATTGCAATTTTAGCATAAAGATGTAGTTATATGTTACAGTCTATGATATTGTATTAATGTGTTGAAGGTGAATTGATCTATTACAGAGCGGTGTTGACCGATCTCTCCCAGTGAGAGGTTGCAGAAAATATCACAACTATCGCATTTGCCATGGTTTTGTGATGGTGGATTAATCATTTATAATGTAGCTCTGACCAATCAGTTGTAACGTAAAACTCGGTAAATACATTCACATTTTGATATTAGATCACTGGCACAGGATAGATTGTAGATTTATCTAAGTCTGTATGTAGTTGGGTTAATATTTCTTGACGCGAAGTAATCATGATGAAACTAAATCAACCCAGGATAAAACTAGGTTAAATTAAGACACACACATTATATATATATATATATATATATATATATATATATATAAATGTAGGTAAAGAAAATATCCTGACGTGCCCGCAGCAAATCCTGACATAAGCAGAGCAAGTCACGCTGCTATAAGAGTGCATAACTGTAGTGGAGGTTTCTCCTCTTCTAAAACAGTTGCGAGCGGTAGGATATATATAGCATCAATGAAAAGGAACAAGAATCTTATCCAATTAAACCGAACACTCACTGATTCAAATTAGCTGATTTTCCCACCAGAGCCAGTCGTTATCTCGGTGACGGAGTCACCGAATATCAAATATCTTTATTTATTTCTTCCTTTATTTATCTATTTACTCACTTACACATTGCTGTATCGATAACAAAATTTGTACGATTAACTCTTTGACATGTAGCGCGGTGTTTTATCAACACTCACCTCACATAGAATCGCACACATTTTTGTTTCAGACTGTATAATCTGGTGTTATATTTTAAAAAGTAAAGTTATACCATACATAAGGCAAGCGGGTGGTGTATGTGATGCTCTCAGTTTAATCGGTATTGAAGTTGCAGGGCAGACAATGGTTTAGGTAACTGACTGTCACGAGAGGTAACATACTTCGTTATTTTTGGTTTCTTATATACAGGGGAAAACCATGTGATTAAATAGTTTGCTTCTTAATTAGATCGTTCTCGTTCGATTTCAACGTGGCAATATTTCAAGCAACTATTTTCCGTTGTGTGAGGATAGTAGAAAATAAACTGAAAAGAATGGGAGTCAAGCTTATCTGGAATAATAAATTATCGCCTTAGGAAGCAAGGACATATTTAATAATATAGTCCCAAACACATAAGATTTAAATACAAGTAAAAAATGGGAGGAAGATGATTATGAGTAAGAATCTCAGGATTAATTTAATGATGTACGTGTGTAACTGTGTGTGTATCTGTGTGTGTGTGTGTAGGCATACGTGTGCAAGGCTAACTTGTGTCTGATGAGGCCAAAAAAAAAAAATTTCATTCATACAAAGGCAGGCAGGCAAAGTGACAGGGAAAGAGACAGGGACAGACAGACAGATATGCAGGTAGGTGGTTAGATAGATAGATAGATAGATAGATAGAGAGATAGAGAGAGAGACAGACAGACAGGGAATAGTTATATTTCACGATATTCATAAAGAAAAACATATTAATCCGTTGTAAAATGTTTCTGGCAGAGCTCCAGAATGGACACTGCTGGTGCACAATTGGTTCCACTTATAAATGTATTGTTACTGTTTACCTCGTTGCCAAATCCCCATTGGACAACAAATTGCTATCTTGTAAAAGGTGCTGTGCAGCAATATTTGATTTACTGAGAGTAATGTTTTCCCGTGACAAACAGCGATGACACTTAAATATACACGATTATATGTATATGTGTATGGATGCATGTGCGGGCGAAAATAAGTATGTCGCTATGAAGATACGTTTGTATGTATATATATACGTACATACGTATCTGTGTATATATATATATATATATATATATATATA
>NW_026304614.1:0-313 GCF_001194135.2 Octopus bimaculoides | reverse complement strand
TATGCATGTATGTCTGAATTAGTGTGTGTATGTTTGCCTCTGTATGCCTGAGCGAGTGTGTGATAGTATAAGATCAGTGTGTGTATATATACCTAGGTATTTGTGTGTAATATGTATGTGTGTGTGTGTGCTTGTTGCATGTGTCTGTGTTGCATGTGTCTGTGGGCGTTTCCGTTTGTGCAATGCGCGTGCGCGTATAGGTAAACAAACGTTCAAATATTTAACTATCGGTATGTATAATGATTATGAGTAAGTTTGTTGCATGTGCGTGTGTGTAAATTTCACATATGTATGTATGTATGCATGTATGTAA
>NW_026304613.1:0-1382 GCF_001194135.2 Octopus bimaculoides | reverse complement strand
AAGTGATTTCTGGGCAGAATCGTATTAACCCCCTTTTATACGGTGAAATAGTACATATTTTGGGATTCTTCTTAAGAGCAGAAAGCACTTTCATGCAAACCCAGATAAATTGTACCCTCCGCCCCTCCACTTTTAAACAAAGAATAGCTTCCATTTTGCTAGTAATCCAGTTCGCTATATATCTGCTCTGTCGATTCTGCCCATAAGAAAAGAACAAATAATACCGTGTGACTAGCTCACAACACCCGTGTTGTCTTCTAGTACCAGGTGTGTGTCTTTGGAAATGAAGTTCGTTTTGAATCGTTCGTCCATCCGTCCGCTATGTTTTTCTACCCAGTGTTTGATTGCTTCCAGGCCCAAAGTGTGATGTATATTATTATAAAGATTAGTCAAAACCTGTAAATATAGTACGTTCTGGACATTGAGTGGAATATGTTTGAGGAAATCCATGTCATCTCGGGCATAACGGTTTGAGGAGTATATCCAAAAGATGGCTCAGTTGTTGTGTCGGGGTTTAAGGTCCAGCAACTGTTGGTCTCAATTTGAGGTCAGTAGGTATTAGTATTTTTATGTGCTGATTCCTCTGTTCATTTATGGCTCTCTGTATTTGGGAGCATTCGTAGATCTTGGATAATCCATAGAAAATACTCACTTTGATTACAGAGTTGCATAAATAATCTTTTTCTGTCTGTGAATGAACGTTGGTATTCATTTATTAGACGTTTCAATGTATTCATTATTACTTTTTCCGGGTGTCTTGGTTCTTCCTTGTAGCAGGTTTGGTCTGTTTCCAATATTTTATCTTTATAGGAGTCTTTGTCCATGATTGCTATCACCCTACCCTAATCGCTTTCTTTTAGGATGATTGATTTGTCATTCTTCAGTGTTTGTAAGGCTTTCTTTTCTTCTCCACGAAGGTTCTGTTCGCTTCACAGGTATTTTATTATATAAGATATAACAGAGATTTAAGTCACCACGTTAAGTATGAATGAAAAACACACATGCATGTATAATATGAGAAAAGAATGGATGTTCAAAATATTTGTGATTTGAATTAGATTTACAAAGCCTTCGTTCCATGATCAGTAATCAGTGGAAGATATTTTTATAATCACAGAAGTCACCTTTATATATAAACTAGCAGAGATACCCGGCGTTGACCGTCTTACAGGCAATTTAAGAATGAGACTTTTCTGTTATATTTTCTGTAAAGAACTGGAATACATATGATTCGAATTTCATGAAAATTGCACATGCGGGCTGTTTCCCTTTTTACACACCCTAAAAAATTCTAATTATGAGATATGTATCCCATACTATTAATCTTTATGTGCATATTCCAAAATTTCAGTCTTCTGGAACCAGTAAAAATGATTTTGCTC
>NW_026304612.1:0-235 GCF_001194135.2 Octopus bimaculoides | reverse complement strand
AAGGAATTAGAGGATGAACAGAAGTTAATCTTACAGCTGTTTCGGCCTAGATTTAGCAAGCCCCATTCTCTCCGAATATTCCTTGCCGGAGTGATTATTGCTCTACATTTGTATGAAACCCTTTGTGAATCTTTGAAGAGGCCTAGCGGTTCGGGCATGTAACCCCATTTCTAAATGTCATCCGATAATCACTCCGGCAAGGAATATTCGGATAGAATGGAGCTTGCTAAAACTA
>NW_026304611.1:0-228 GCF_001194135.2 Octopus bimaculoides | reverse complement strand
GGAAAGCAGACGTTAAACGATGATGATGAAGATATATATATGTATGTATATATATACGCACACATGTGTTTATGTGTTGTTTTTTTTAAAGTTATTTTTCATTTTCTTAATTTCGTTACATTGTAAATCTTTACCTATTTAGCATTACATATTCTTATATACTCCTATATATGTATGTATATATGTATCTATGTATCTGTTTTCTATCTATCAATATATATATGTGTG
>NW_026304610.1:296-403 GCF_001194135.2 Octopus bimaculoides | reverse complement strand
ATATGTATATATATGTGTATGTATATGTATATATATGTGTATGTATATGTGTATATGTATATATGTGTATGTATGTATACACACACACACACACACACACACACACA
>NW_026304610.1:0-286 GCF_001194135.2 Octopus bimaculoides | reverse complement strand
CACACACACACACACACACACACACACACTTATTTAGACACACACACCTGTCCTCACATACTGACATACACAGAGACATATACTGACATACACACACACATTGATGTGTACACACACAAACATACGCATTGATATGTACACGTACATAGGTATACACATTAGTATATACACACGCACACACCCACTGATATGCACATGTGTGTATGTACATTGTGACCTACGTACTAACATACTAATATACACACATGCTTACACACTCACACATATCGATATACACATACAAACA
>NW_026304609.1:0-259 GCF_001194135.2 Octopus bimaculoides | reverse complement strand
ATATATATATATATATATGTATATGTATATATATACGTATATATATGTATGTGTATATATACATATATAATGCACACACACGCGCACATACACACACACACACATGTAGGTGAAATCGTGGCTGTGTGGTAAGAAGCTTGCTTCCCAACCACAGGGTTTCGGGTTCAGTCCCACTGCGTGACACCTTGGACAATTGAGTCTTTTACTAAAGCCTCGGGTCGACCAAAGCTTTGTGAGTGGATTTGGTAGACGGAAACTG
>NW_026304608.1:0-367 GCF_001194135.2 Octopus bimaculoides | reverse complement strand
ATCTATCTATCTATCTATCTATCTACCTATCTATCTATCTATATGTCTGTCTGTATATCTATCTATCTATCGATCGATCTGTCTATCTATCTATCAATACACCTGTAGTATATATAACTTTTTGCAGGTTTCTATCTATATATCTATCAATGAATACACACACACTCCCACACATGTATAGATGTATGTGCGCGCTTGTGTGTGTGTATGCATGTATGTGTATATGAAAGTTTATAATACATACTTCATATTGGTATGAGTGTTCATGTTATATGTATTAGCCTCGTCTGACAATAGTACGGTCATAAAATGAACAAATTATTATGAATATATATATCGAGTGTCATTTAATATGCATGCGTATAAA
>NW_026304607.1:0-391 GCF_001194135.2 Octopus bimaculoides | reverse complement strand
TTAACAGTCTGACAGCATTTGCGCCTTAAAATACCTGTTGAGTGGCACGTGCGAACCGCTTGTGTTCCCTCGATTTCAATGGCTTGTGAGAGAGCGGGAAGTGGGGTGGGAGGCACGGTTGGCGGGGAAGGAGGGACGCCTTGTGTCAGAGACAGCCATTGCCGGGTGCATGCACCCATTCAACCGCTGGTGGCGTGGGGTGGATGCGGAATTTCTAAAGCTATTATGCTGGGATGGATGTTTGTATGTATCTAGGTATTGTCCATTATGTATGTATATATATATGTGTATGTATGTACATATGTATATGTATATATATACATATGTGTGTGCATAGGTATCGGTATAAATATATATGTATGTATGTATGTATATATATATATGTATATAT
>NW_026304606.1:0-449 GCF_001194135.2 Octopus bimaculoides | reverse complement strand
CATTCATACATACATACATGCATGCATGCATACATACATACATACATACGGACGTACGTACGTACATGCATACGTATATATATATATGCAGGGAGAGAGAGAGAGATACATTAACAGTTAGATAGATAGATAGATAGATAGATAGATAGATAGATAGATAGATAGATAGATAGATAGATAGAGTTAAAGTGACGATAGATACAAAGAGGGATAGATAGATATACATATTCACATATACATATATGTCCTTATATCCATGCTCGAAATACGGTAGTAGAAAAACAGCCAACAACTGATGAAGGGCCTTTATGTTGCTTGTTTTGTTTTCTATTTGAGTCTTTCGTCCTTTGAAAGAATAGATCATGCTCCACGTACTCGAGCTTCGTACTTTTTTGTTCTACGTCCTGTGCCCACATATGCATATATATATATATATATATATATATACA
>NW_026304605.1:0-829 GCF_001194135.2 Octopus bimaculoides | reverse complement strand
TAGCATATAAGCGACCAAGATCACAACATTTCCCCCTGAAGGGGATGTCAGTCCATTGGAGGGTTCAAGTCACATCGACTCCAGTACTTGAATGGTACTTTATTCTATCAACTGTGAATGGATGCCAGTCCATTGGAGGGTTCAAACTTAGAAATGAAGGTTCACTCACATTGACTCCAGTATATGACTGGTACTTTAATTTATTAACCCAGAAGGGATGAAAAGCCAAGTTGACCTCAATGGGATCTGAACTCAGAACAGAAAGAGTGAGAAGAAATTCTGTTATGCTGCTAAACATTTCGTCTGCGGTGGTAACGAGTCTTACAACTCATTACTTCTAGCTTTCACATAGTTTCTGTCAATTCAATTTCACTGACAAGGTTTGGCTCACACTAAGTCTATACAAGAGGTTATTCGCTCTGGGTTCCACAGAAAGGCATTGAATCTGGAATCACTTGACCGTAAAGCAAACTTCTCAATCACATGGCCATGTTGGCACCCAAGGACTGACAATATTTGACCCTTTTGTGACCAAGTTTCTGTTGAGATGCTCTGTGATTATTTCAATTTATTTTGAATATAACAAAGGATTTAGTAAACTAACTTAGTTATCATTCAGCTAGTGTTAAGAACATGAATTGTGACTAAGGTTTGGTGGAAGATTTTAATTCAGAATTTGGAAACTAGACTTTTGTACTATAGAGCCAGAGGTGGTTTCAGCCAGGTTGGTTTCAAAAGAGTTCATCAGCTGTTTTATAATGAACGGATTTGTACAGGGCTGCTTGACCTGCTAAAAATAGCAATCAGAATCCTCCTCAAATCCCATCCT
>NW_026304604.1:4152-4361 GCF_001194135.2 Octopus bimaculoides | reverse complement strand
TCTCTCTCTCTCTTTCTCTCTCTGTGAAAGTATCTGTCATTACAGTATCGGGATGGTGTATATGTATACATATACATCTCTGTCTCTCTCTTTCTGTCTCTCTCTTTCTGTCTCTCTCTTTCTCTCTCTGTGAAAGTATCTGTCATTACAGTATCGAAATGTGATTGTTTCAGTTAGTGGAATAGTTTCATTTTTAAAGTGAAAGTATT
>NW_026304604.1:1221-3711 GCF_001194135.2 Octopus bimaculoides | reverse complement strand
ATATATATATATATATATATATATATATACGATGGGCTTCTTTCAGTTTCCGTCTACCACATCTACTCACAAGGCTTTGGTCAGCCCGAGGCTATAGTAGAAGACACTTGCCCAAGATGCCACGCAGTGGGACTGAACTCGGAACCATGTGGTTGGTAAGCAATCTACTAACCACACAGCCACTCCTACGCCTATATACATATGTGTGTGTGTGTGTGTGTGTGTGTGTGTGTGTGTTGTGTAGATAAATAACTTATCCAGTAATTCCTTGACTATCGCGTGTATTATATTCTAAAACCTCACACGATAGGCGAAAACCCGCGAAGTAGAAACATTACCGTACTGTATAATTTTTTTTACCATTTCCATAATTTGTATATATTTATTTTATTATAAATACAAAACAACACCAGCGAGAAATCGGCGCAAGCTTAACCAATAAACCGTGATAGGGGAAACGCGATATGGTTAGGGATTACTGTATATCGTTTGATTGTATTGGTTTATTCGTATGCTTATTTTTGTTGATATCGGTAAGCGTTGGCCACAGAAGCACACGCACGCAATCATTCGTACACAGAGACTGAGGAATCATTCGTAGAATCATTCGTATACAGAGACTCACTCACACATGCGCACATCTGAAGTACTGTACTCCAAATAGCAAATAATCATCAATGAAACACACCATGAGAGAAAAAACCTTATATGCTAATGTATATATGTATATACGCATACATTTACATTCAGAAATATAGAGAAGCCGTTCCGACTGCAAAGCACCCTCCCTCTGTCCATCTTTTTGCTTGTCTCTTTTTCTCTTGCTCACACACACACACACACACACAAACCTGAAGACCTTCAGCTGACATAAACAATGCTCTCCAATAAATTATGGAAAATCCTCGATAGATTGCTTGTTAGATAAATAGCTAGATAACTATGCACACACATATAGACATATATATATATATATATATGTGTGTGTGTGTGTGTGTGTGTGTGTGTGTGTGTGTGTGTGTGTGTATATATTTATGTAAATATGTATATATGAATATGTATATATTTATGCGTATGTGTGTATGTATATGTATGTTTTTACATATATATATATATATATATATATATATTAGTTTATGCAGACATACGCACACATACACATATATAGATATATATATATGTAAATATGTTTATATGTATATGTGTGTGTGTGTGTGTATGTGTATGAGTGTGTGTATGTATGTTCATATATACGTGTATGTATATTTATAGGAGGGAGAATATACAAATAATAACAACAGACGAGGACAGGTGGTGTAAATAACAAAAAGATGTATTAGTATGACGCTCGGGAATACGGAAAGTCTTTGACGTTTCGAGCTACGCTCTTCAAAAGAAAGAATACGGAGACAAGGAGAAAAACACGGAGAAAAAAAATTGAATAGTGTTCAGTCAACGGTCAATCATTATACATATATATGAATATGCACACACACACACACACACACACATGTATGTGTGTGTGCGTATATATGTATGTGTGTGTGTGTATATATATGTATATGTGTGTGTGTGTATATATATATATGTGTGTGTGTGTGCATATATATATATGTGTGTGTGTGTATATATATATATGTGTGTGTGTGTATATATATATATATGTATATGTGTGTGTATGCATGTAAATATATACACGTGTGCATATGTATATATATATATATATATATATATATATATATATATATATATATGAATATTCACACACACATACGCATATACATATATATTCATTTATTCTTTTATTCTTCTACTTGTTTCAGTCACTTGACTTCGCCATGCTGGAGCAACACCTTAGGGGGTTTTAGCCGAAGAAATCGACCTTTGGGATTATCCTTTGTAAGCCAAGTACTTATTCTATCGGTTTTTTTTCCCCAAAACCACTAAGTTATGGTGAAATAAACACACTAGCATCGATTGTCAAGCGATGGTGGTGAGACAAACAGACAGAAACACACAAATATACACACACACAGATACATAAATATACGACGGGCTTCTTTCAGTTTCCGTCTACCAAATTCACTCACAAGGTTTTTGTTGGCTCGAGGCTATAGTAGGGGAAACTTGCCCATGGTGCCACGCATTGGGACTGAACCCGGAACCATCGCACAGAGAAATTTGTTGTTGGCACTCCGTCGCTTACGACGTCGAGGGTTCCAGTTGATCCGATCAACGGAACAGCCTGCTCGTGAAATTAACGTGCAAGTGGCTGAGTACTCTACAGACATGTGTACCCTTAAACGTAGTTCTCGGGGAGATTCAGCGTGACACAGAGTGTGACAAGGCTGACCCTTTGAATTACAGGTACAACAGAAACAGGAAGTAAGAGTGAGAGAAAGTTGTGGTGAAAGAGTACAGCAGGGTTCGCCACCATCCCCTGCCGGAGCCTCGTGGGGCTTTAGGTGTTTTCGCTCAATAAACACTCAC
>NW_026304604.1:0-819 GCF_001194135.2 Octopus bimaculoides | reverse complement strand
AGGGAGGGAGGGAGTGAGAGAGAGAGAGAGAGATAGGCAGAGAATGAACTTCTGGAAGTTTCCGGTCATGAATGAACATGGGGTTGAACCTAGAAAGTTCCCCTTCGAAGCACAAGTCCAGGCAAGGTTGTTTATGGAAGAGCAGCAGTCGCCCATGCATACCGGCCTCCCCTCTCTACGCCACCAGTGTTATCCAAGGGAAAGGCAAAGGGACCGATACAGCTTGGCACCTGTGACGTCGCAACTCATTTCCACAGCTGAGGGAACTGGAGCAACGTGAAATAAAGAAGTGTCTTGCTCAAGAACACAACACACAGGCCGATCCAGGAATCGAACTCAGGAAGACTCACTACGGCCATGACCATGGAATTGCATCTACAAAGTTCCCCTCCGAGGAACAAGTCTAGACAAGGTTGTTCATAGAAGATCAGCAGTTACCCGTGCATACCAAAGTCCCTTCTCCGTGCCACCGAAGATACCCAAGGGAAAGGCAAGGTCGATACAGCCTGGCACCAGTGACGTCATAAATCACTTCTATTGGAGCAACTTGAAATAAAGTGTCTTGCTCAAGAACTCGACATAGCCCGGTCCAGGAATCGGACTCACTACCTTATGGTTGTGTGCCTGACGCTGTAACCACTAAACCAGACGCCTACATTACAATTCGTTGAACCTGACTGGCATAAACAATTACCGTCTCCTCAGACGCATAAAGAGAGATATGCTTACACACGCATAAGCAGAGAAAGAGAAGAGTGACAGACAGATAGGTGCACAGAGAGACAGAGCGAGACTGAAGCAAGAGAGAGAGAGAGAGAG
>NW_026304603.1:0-206 GCF_001194135.2 Octopus bimaculoides | reverse complement strand
ATATATATATATATATATATATATATATATATAATTTATATGTATATATACATATGTATATACGTATGTATATATATATATATATTTATATATATAGATATATATATACGTATGTATATATGTATATATATAGATATATATATACGTATGTATATATGTATATATATATTTATATATATGTATATGTATATATATAGATTTGTATA
>NW_026304602.1:0-424 GCF_001194135.2 Octopus bimaculoides | reverse complement strand
CGTATGGGCCCTTGCAGCATCCCTTCTGCTCTTCTGGAAACAGGTTGTTACTTTCTAGGTGTTTACTCAATCTCTGCGATATTATTGCAGTAAAGCTTTGTAGATTGTAGGGAGACAGGGTATAGGTCTGTAGTTTTGTGGTTTCCCCGTTTATGTGGATTTGGGAATTGAGATGGTTTTCCCCTTCGTGAGCCATTCAGGCATCGTCTCTGGTTCTGCTAGTATGTTTTTAAAGTTTTCTGCCAGTTTTTTATGCCTTGTGACAGGTGTTTTAACCAGGAGTTGGGGATCTTGTCGTGCCCAGGTGCCTTCCAGTTGCTTAGTATTTGCAGTGTCTGGGTGACCTCTTCTGTTGTGATAGGGGCCCAGAGTTACTCAGGTGCTAAGTTCGTTGTTTTAATGGTCATTTTCTGGGGTTGTTGCT
>NW_026304601.1:0-267 GCF_001194135.2 Octopus bimaculoides | reverse complement strand
TGTATGTATGCATGTATGTATGTATGCATGTATGTATGCATGTATGTGTGCGTGTGTGTGTGTGTTTGTGTGTGTGTGTATGTGTGAGTGTGTGTATTATCCACTTTGCTCTGTTTTTGATATTTCTTCTTTTTTTGTCCACTTGTATATGTTTTTGTTATTTTTCTTCTTGTCGCTAGAGTATTTTTTCTTACATTACCCATTGCACCACCTCACGCACACAGACACACAGAGGCACACACACACACACACACACACACACACACA
>NW_026304600.1:0-444 GCF_001194135.2 Octopus bimaculoides | reverse complement strand
GAGACTGCAGTTTCCGGTCAAACTTAGCTTTGCAATGTCTATCAACAAAGTACAAGGTCAATCGCTAAAGGTGGTGGGACTTAACCTCCTTCAACCTTGCTTCTCACATGGTCAGCTGTATGTTGGATGTTCTAGAGTTGGAGATGAAAAGAACCTCTACATTCTCAGTGATAAACGTGGCAAGACAGAAAACATAGTATATGAAGAAGCACTTACATGAATAGTATGTACATGTCATATACAAAAGTGTAAAACCATTGAGTGTTAAAGTAAGTATTACTATTACACTTTCACTTTTCGACTGACATGCGTCAAAGTATATCTGTGTATATAACAGTGAAACAACAACGTGGTATATTCACTGTGTGAATTTTTTTCATTTAATCCCCATTTCAATTATCGTAAAAGTTTCCAAGTACCAATAAGCAACAATTTCATTCCCGG
>NW_026304599.1:0-273 GCF_001194135.2 Octopus bimaculoides | reverse complement strand
TATATATATAAATATACATATATATACATATATATATATGTGTGTGTGTACATATATATATACAGATATATAGAGAGAGAGGCTTATACATATATATATATATACACGTATTATACACACCAACATTCCCCCCACCCATACCCACCATGTTCTGAGATCCTTAATGAAAGAGCCTGGCACAAACTTCAAAGTCAAAACACCTTCAGGTCACATTACATACACAACTACAACGAAAAAGTCCACACTAATCAAACACTGACCACCACCGCCACC
>NW_026304598.1:0-314 GCF_001194135.2 Octopus bimaculoides | reverse complement strand
CTGAGGACAGAACCTTGGTGGACTCCTACCTCCACCCGGAATTCTTCACTCTACTCTCTGCCAAACCTCACCTTACTGACAGAGTTTCTGTATATGGCTCGCACAGCTCTCACTAACCATTCTTCTATCCCTAGTTTCGTCATTGACCACCAGATGAGAGATCGGGGGACCCTGTCAAAGGCTTTCTCCATATCAATGAAAGCCAGGAACAGAGGTTTATCCTTGGCTAGGCATTTCTCCTGAAGCTGTCTTACCAGAAATAAGGCATCAGTGGTGCTTTTCCCAGGCACAAACCCAAACTGCATCTCATCTAA
>NW_026304597.1:0-603 GCF_001194135.2 Octopus bimaculoides | reverse complement strand
GCGCGCGATATGTATTCTCTCCCGAAGTCGTTTTGTGTCAGTGATAATCGAATCTTATTAAATTAAAGTTTATTTGTAAAAAGTTCTGTTTAACAATTTTGACTTAATATTGTGTGTCGTGAAAAAACTAATTTCACAATATTTACTACCTTTACAAAACTAATGAATAACATTTCTATTTATGTATTTTCCATTATATATTTATTGTTTTTTCTGCTCCCGTATTTAATTAGCTTATATTTTCTTTTGCGTATAGAGTTACATGCGCGCGTTTCAGCTGGTGTACATATGCGTAAACGGTATGTTTATGTATAATTGCATATGTATTTTTGCTAATCCGTTTGCGTATATATATATATGGGGGGGGGGGGACGTATGTATATACATAGATACATAGATGCATAAATACATGCATATGTGTGTACATATATATATCTATATATTTATGTATATATATATATTCTTTACTCTTTTACTCTTTTACTTGTTTCAGTCATTTGACTGCGGCCATGCTGGAGCACCGCCTTTAGTCGAGCAAATATTGCTCTCTTAAGCCGAACCGCTAAGTTACGGGGACGTAAACACACCACCATCGGCTGTCAA
>NW_026304596.1:0-407 GCF_001194135.2 Octopus bimaculoides | reverse complement strand
TAGTAGTATGGTTACGTCAGTCGTACGAATTTGTTTCTTTTGAAGTACCATTGACTACCTAAGTACGTAAGTTAGTAAGTATGTATGTATGTATGTATGCATGTATGTATGTGCGTATGTGTGTGTATGCAAATATGCCAGTATTTAGGTTTAAATTATGTTTAGAAATGTGTAGTCTATAATTTGTGAAGGAGAAGTATTCGGATGGAAGGACTGAGAATACGGAAGACTGACAAGAAATAAATTATGGCGTCACTGAATACTTGGATCCTGAAAGCTGTCAACTTGAATAAAAGTTTCTGAGGATTAGTAATATAGACTCACACTCATACATCCGCATACAGTCATACGCAAACAATACACAAACACACACATAAACACACACACTCACATCGATATTAAAGCTC
>NW_026304595.1:470-1133 GCF_001194135.2 Octopus bimaculoides | reverse complement strand
TTGCACATGCACTTCTTTTATTACATAACTATTCATGGAGTGTTGAAGTACAGAGAGTACAACATATATTCAGGTATTTTACTTACTACAATATTCTTTTCTGGTGTTTTTCGTATTTAAAACCACATTCCTGTAAAATATTTAGAATAACATCTCTGCTTCAAGTAATAAATCTTCTGGAAAGAACATCAGTCTATCTCAGGTAACACCCTACACCTATTTTTAGTGTCATAAAGGAGGAAAGGTAACACGTATGGTATTTTCTCAGGGACTCTGAGACTAGCAGGGTTAAGAAAAGCAAAAAATTATCCTTTAACTAGAGACTTACTCCAAGTGCTCATTACAGAGCAGATTTCTCTAAGGGTTCTCAAGGACCAGGTTGTAGTGTTAAATTGGGCAATGAATTAAGACTAGCACCCAAGAACAGGGATGGTCCTTCACAAGAACGTCCACATAATTTCTTTCTAACAAATTAAACTCCCAATGCTTTCATAGGATTGAAAGCTAAACTTCATAGTTGTGAAACAAACTCCCTAACTATACAACCAAGCCTATACCCAGGTCAAGTAGCCCTATTATCATAAGTATTTCAGCAACGTCCATCCTGCTTTTATATATATTAGGATGTACATTATCCAATATATCCTCCATCCTTTTAAGACA
>NW_026304595.1:0-460 GCF_001194135.2 Octopus bimaculoides | reverse complement strand
ATATATTAGGATGTACATTATCCAATATATCCTCCATCCTTTTAAGACAGTACAGAGTAACTCAAGGAAGATATGCCTAGTATTACTTGCAGGACAAGCAACCATGTAGTGGTTCCCTTGTTGGTTCATTGAACTAAAGCAGTATAAAATAGCATGTGATGGTAACTTTATCCTCTCTCTCTTTCTTGCACTCCACATGTTTCAATTAGTATATCATCTGGTGGTATTCAGGTATCACAACTATTATTTCAAGCTCTCAGGTTCTTAAAGAATAACATATTAGTAAACTTCAAGCTCAGTTCTAGCACAAGGACATTTACACACACATGCGTTCATACATGCATACATGCATCCATCCATCCATACATACATTCATGCACACATACATGCATACATACTCTCATTTTTACATGTTTGTGTGTGTGTGCATGTATTAGAAAATGGATAATAGACCCTCATT
>NW_026304594.1:0-263 GCF_001194135.2 Octopus bimaculoides | reverse complement strand
TCCTGCGTTTATACACACACACACACACACACACACATATATATTAGGTGATATTAATAGTATCAATAATAGTAGGATCATTTATATTAAATTTTATTAAAAGACATCATTTCGCCAAGACCTTTTCTGCACAGAACCTAGTTCATGACTATACATTTGTTTAGCGTTGGGTAACACAGATAAGACATACACAAAATTTTTATTAAGTAACACACATATATACTCTTTTACTCTTTTACTCTTTTACTTGTTTCAGTCATTTG
>NW_026304593.1:0-437 GCF_001194135.2 Octopus bimaculoides | reverse complement strand
TGATGGTCGGATCTATTCAGTTTTACTTGGACCACCCACAACTTTACTATGATGGACTGGTCTCATGTCTGTTCGTCAGATATAGAATGGAAGTTCTAGTTCATTAAGTCCCAGGGAGGAGAATTTTTGCAGTGACCGACCAGGGATCTTTGACATGAAAACAATTTGATTTGGGATTGGAGTCTGAACAGATTTCAAGCCAGAATCTTTGACGTGAAGTACAGCATTTTTTCCAACCTCTGAATAGTACTAACAGAATTTATTTTGAGGCTGTATTCAGGTTTTACTTTAACCTCTATTCGACATTTTAATGAACATTTAAACATTCATAATGTTTTAACTATTGAAATATCTTTGCTTTATAAAATTTCTGCAGTTCTAATAAATGTTTCTTTTCGGTCTGCTGTAATTTGCGTCTGAATTCAGTTATTATTTTT
>NW_026304592.1:0-227 GCF_001194135.2 Octopus bimaculoides | reverse complement strand
TTCCTTCCTCTTCCTTCCTTCCTTCCTTCCTTCCTGCCTTCGTTCCTCTTTCTTCCTTCCTCTTCCTTCGTTCCTCTTCCTTCCTTCCTCTTCCTTCGTTCCTCTTCCTTCCTTCCTTCCTTCCTTCCTTCCACTACCTTCCCCTTCCTTCCTTCCTTCCTTCCTTCCTTGCTCTTCATTTATTCCTTCCTTCCTTCCACTTCCTTCCTTCCTTCCTTCCTTCCTTC
>NW_026304591.1:0-716 GCF_001194135.2 Octopus bimaculoides | reverse complement strand
TGTTGTTGGTCAAGTTGCTGCAGCTGCAACTACTGCAAGAATCACTTGTTGTTGTTGTTGTTTACGTTGCTTCAGCTGCTACTGATGCAGTCAATTGTCGTTGCAGTGCGTCGTTGCTGATGTCTAGACTAACTCCCACTTCCTGTGATCATGCCGTGAACGATTTCGATAAAAGTAATTTAATGAAATTAGTTACGTATGCACAGCTGTAATATTCTACATTTATCATAGCTATCCTTCCTTTTCATGATTCATAATGATACGGAGTTAAAGAAAGAGACATAAAAGAGAGAGAGAGAGAGAGAGAGAGAGAGAGAGAGAGAGAGAGAGAGAATAACAAAGAGATAAATGAGAGATAGAGATAGATAGATAGATAGATAGATAGATAGATAGATAGATAGATAGATAGATAGATAGATAGATAGAGCGTGAGAGAGAAAAAGAGGGAGAGAAATAGAGAAATAATGATAGAGACAATGATAACTTTCCCGTTTTGTTACTTGACTTGCCTGTCTCTCTCGCTACACCAACCATTCAGAGGCTATCTTTCGTTTTCAGTTTTGCTTCTTAATGAAACCTCTTTTCTACTCTTCTCATGTCTTCTCAAAAGTGATTAGAAATTTAACTCCTGGAATTTCATATCAAACACAAAGACTGAGCTAACTGATACCCACCACCACCACCACCAACAACAACAACAACACTACCACCACTGC
>NW_026304590.1:248-997 GCF_001194135.2 Octopus bimaculoides | reverse complement strand
TCCAAATAACCTGTCTCGCAATTGCTACCACAGTGAGAAAACAAATCTTAACTTCTTTCGAGAGGAAATCCGACGGGTCAATTTTTATAATTGATTCAGTCGATAGCTGTACTCTTCTAGTACCTGACAACAGTTGTTCAGCACATACCCACACCTCCGAACATTGTACAATAGCGTGCGGGACGGTTTCCCTGTCCCGCTTGCATCTTGGACAAGTCGGAGGGACGGCGCAACCATGTCTTGCGAGTTTGTCCCGAACAGGTAAGGCCCCTCGGTAACACTGCCATGCCAGAGACTTCTGAAAATTATCCAGGGTCTTTGGCCCGAATGTACGTCGGAATAGACTGGCCAGCTGACTTTCGTCGAGACCCCGGGTCTCCCCTAAGGGGTCATCACATTTCGCCTCTACAAGCCCTCTATAGAAGAATGCGGTGGAACCCCCACCGCAGGCATTGCACAAGCGACGGAATAGAAGGAGTGCCTTGCGACACTCCGTGTACCATGTACCCAACTTAGATCTTCGATTCAACCAGGTTTCCCATCCACCGAAACTAGTGAACTTGGGAAACATCTGTTTCCCCAGCGGAGACCACACCCGTTCACCATCCAGGTAGAGCGTAAGATGCCTCAACCTCAGCGCATGTTTGCGCATCAACAGCCAAGGCATCCCAAGTCCACCATTTAACGGTTGTTGGCAGCAAATAGAACATCTCACAAACGGTCTCTAGCTCTTCCACAAAAAGTGGAAA
>NW_026304590.1:0-238 GCF_001194135.2 Octopus bimaculoides | reverse complement strand
AGTCCACCATTTAACGGTTGTTGGCAGCAAATAGAACATCTCACAAACGGTCTCTAGCTCTTCCACAAAAAGTGGAAAAGCTGTCTTTCCAGCTTGATTAACCACGAATCGGGGCAAGGAACGACGGTTTGGCAGTAGGTGATGACCGATGCGATGAACACATTGGCTACCTCCGCCCTCCCTATCATGGATAGCCACCGCCAAGACCAGGTCTTGACTATGTGGGTCACCCTGCTCG
>NW_026304589.1:0-358 GCF_001194135.2 Octopus bimaculoides | reverse complement strand
CGCACACACACACACACACACACACACACACACACACAAGTACGCATACATACACACACATATGCACACATAAATACATGCTCACATAATACTCTCATACATATATACACACACATGCGTACGCATATACTGAAAAGGTAAGAGGTTTTACACAAATAAATCTATATTAAGAAAGCAACAAGAAGGAAATACTTTGGGAATTTTGTCATGAATAAAAGAGTATTTATATTTTTATCACAGTATGCCACCGGTTTCAATTCCTCAAAATGACTAAATCGACTTTGTAACTGATTGAAACCGGTAGGAAATTGTTCCCGAAAATGTTTTAATATATACATATATATATATATATATATGT
>NW_026304588.1:0-430 GCF_001194135.2 Octopus bimaculoides | reverse complement strand
ATCTGGTGTTGGATTTTCTCTCAAGAATACATTATTATCCTCCATTGTAGAGCTTCCAAGTGGTATATCTGAACGGACCATGTCATGCCGTATTGAACTGACAAAAGGTAGGTTTCTTACCGTTGTCAGTATTTATGCACTGACAATGTCCCATTCTGATGAAACTGGAGGACAGTTTTATGATGATCTAGCACAATTTTTGAGGAAAGTACCGATTTCTGACAAGCTGGTCATATTGGGAGATTTCAATGCAAGAGTTAGAAAAGACTACGTTCATGGTCTGTTTTAGGTCGACATGGGATTAGAAAATGTAATAAAAATGGAGTAGCTCTTTTGACGTTTTGTGTTGAGAATAATCTGGTTGTCACCAACACTCCGTTTAAGCAGAAAAATAAATATAAAACCGCCTGGATGCACCCAAGATCTAAGC
>NW_026304587.1:0-434 GCF_001194135.2 Octopus bimaculoides | reverse complement strand
TAATAATAATAACAATAACAATAATAATAACAATGATGATAATAATAATACTGATTCAGTATATTTAGAAGTTTCATTTTATTTTCCATCAACGCTAGTATTCCAATTGTTTTCTCCTGAGAACAAATTATTTTTCTTCAAACCATCATTACTCATGTCTTGCTTAACTTGAACTTAACTTTCTTTCATATTCTCAACGCTCATTGGTATATGCACACGTACGCACACGCGCACACATACACACATACACAAACACACGCACACACATGCACACGTACAAACACACATACATACACACAAACACACACGCACGAACATCTCTGTCTTTCTGTATGCGTATGTGTTTGTATACATGCATGTATATGTATGTGTGTATGTGTATATTTGATTATATGCGTTTTGCTCCATTTATTATTATTATTTATATCAACTCA
>NW_026304586.1:0-226 GCF_001194135.2 Octopus bimaculoides | reverse complement strand
TGTTGTTTTTTCCTACACACCGCTTGCAAATGTCCCTTTTTGTCACAAAATGACATTTGGTTTCTCTGAAAGGACAATCTGTCGCTTTGTGGGCCTTTCCACATCGGTAGCATTTCTCCTGGTTTGTGGAATAAGACTGCTGATGTTTCTTTTGGGGACTCTTATTCTTGTTCTGTTGGACTCTGTAGACTTGCTTGGTTTTGGAACCGTAAACAGTTTCTTTTGC
>NW_026304585.1:0-343 GCF_001194135.2 Octopus bimaculoides | reverse complement strand
AAACTGATAAAACTTTCATTAATTTTAAAGTAATCTCCTTTCTGTTCTTAATATCTTGGTACCTGTTACATGATCGGTGTTTTACAACTAGGAACTATCCACCAAGGAGGATTCAGTGACTGTTTTGTAGAGCATTTCAACTTGTAGATCAGACTCTGTATAGTCAATCACTTAAAAATCTAACAAGAAAAGTTCACCTCATTTTGTAAAGTTGACTTTCAAGCGTGTCAAAAAATGAATTTATTCAAGGAAAACGAATAATAATTTGTGGTCCCGGGTGAGAGTCGAACTCACGACCTTCAGATTCCTCCACAGATTTGGCGTAACAATGAGACTGAAATGC
>NW_026304584.1:24215-24784 GCF_001194135.2 Octopus bimaculoides | reverse complement strand
TCTACCAAATCCACTCACAAGGCTTCGGTCGGTCAGAGGCTATAGTAGAAGACACTTGCACAAGTTTCCACGCAGTGGAACTGAACCCGGAACCATGTGGTTGGTAAGCAAGCTACTTATCACACAGCCACCCCTACACCTATAAACACATATACATATATATATATATATATATATATTGTAATCAAAATATAAACGTATTTTGTATTTATCCAGTTCCAGACCTTAAGCCGAGAAGCAGTTGCCGCCATGGTGATTAACAGACAAGATGGCATTGGCGCCGTAACTGTTATATTGGACACGCTGGATATGAGCTCTGAGGCCTCCTGGAGGTAAGTTCTTTATTCCTTGGTATATATATATGTGTAGAGGTGGCTGTGTGGTAAGTAGCTTGCTTACGAACCACATAGTTCCGGGGGTTTAGTTCCATTGCGTGGCACCTTGCTCAAGTGTCATCTACTATAGCCTCGGGCCGACCAAAGCCTTGTGAGTGGATTTGGCAGACGGAAACTGAAAGAAGCCCATCATATATACATATATATATATAGCTTGATTTCCAACCACATGGT
>NW_026304584.1:21983-23652 GCF_001194135.2 Octopus bimaculoides | reverse complement strand
ATATATATATATATATATATATATATATATATATAAATAGCTTGCTTACCAACGACATGGTTCCGGGTTCAGTCCCACTGCGTGGCACCTTGGGCAAGTGTCTCCTACTATAGCCGGTGGCACGTGAAAAGGCATTTGAGCGAGGTCGCTCCCAGTGCCACCCGGCTGGCCCTTGTACCGGTGGCACGTGATGATAATGATGATGATAGATTTATCTTTTCTTTTGCAGGTCTGCACCGTCCGTCGAGTATGCCCCACCATCCTACAGCGAAGCTCTACAGCAGACCCGCTCGCCCACGACGCCTTCCTCATCCTCGAGCGTCCTCCGACAGACGCAGCAGGCGCCGCTCTCCCCTCCGGAACGCGACTCCGAACCGCCGCCTTCCTACGACGAAGCCGTAGCCGCCCTCCACTACCACCACGACCACCATGACGCACTCTCAACGGCGCCTTGCCCTCAATATACAGACTCTGTCACCCACGAACACTTAAACGCAGCCCCTTCGGCTGAACAAACACAGACTCAATTCTCACCATTAACAATACACTCTCAACAACATTCTATATATTACAATTCAAATAAAGAGGACACTATTGTGTTACCTACAGTTACAGGTTAAATCCTTGTGGATCTTTCTGATTTCATGGTCACCATTTGGGATTTAGTTTTTATTTGGTGTATCTTCTACTGAAACCCTTTAAAAGTTTGTATATTTGTGTATTTTGTGTTATAGAACAGAGAAAAATTAAGGCCTCTGCAAGGGTTTTAGCCAGCCCACTTATGCGTACCTTCCTTCGTTGGATGCCAAATGCAGCTTGCGAAGACCTGTTGAGGCAAGTGAGATTGAAATCGAACTAAATTCGATGACTGGCACACATGCCAACCTCTCCTTCATTGGACACTAAACTCTGCTTGCGAAGACCTGTTGGGGCAAGGGAAATTGCTTTTTAGCCGAGCGGATATCGACCCCAGGACTGGTTGGTATGTAAGCCTGGTACTGGATTCGACCCTAACCCTAACCCTAACCCTGATCCTAAAACCTAACCCTGACCCTAAAACCTTAACCCTAACTCTAAAACCCTAACCCTGACCCTAAAACCCCAACCCTGACCCTAAAACCCTATCCCTAACTCTAAAACCCTAACCCTAACCCTGATCCTAAAACCCTAACACTAACTCTAAAACCCTAAACCTGACCCTAAAACCCTAACCTTGACCCTAAAACCCTATGCCTAATTCTAAAACCCTAACCCTAACTCTGACCCTAAAACCCTAACCTTAACCCTAAAACCCTGACCCTAACTTTAACCCTAAAACCCTAACCCTAATCCTAACCCTAACCCAAACTCTGCTTGCGAAGACCTGTTGAGGGCAAGGGAAATTGAACTAAATTCGATGACTGGCACCCATGCCAACCTCTCCTTCATTGGAGACTAAACTCTGTACTAGCACCCATGCCAACCCCTCCTTCATTGGACACTAAACTCTGTACTGGCACCCATGCTAACCTCTCCTTCATTGGACACTAAACTCTGTACTGGCACCCATGCCAACCCCTCCTTCATTGGAGACTAAACTCTGTACTGGCACCCATGCCAACCTCTCCTTCATTGGACACTAAACTCTGTACTGGCACCCATGCCAACCCCTCCTTCATTGGAGACTAAA
>NW_026304584.1:13323-13724 GCF_001194135.2 Octopus bimaculoides | reverse complement strand
GCCAACCCCTCCTTCATTGAACACTAAACTCTGTACTGGCACCCATGACAACCTCTCCTTCATTGGACACTAAACTCTGTACTGGCACCCATGCCAACCTCTCCTACATTGGACACTAAACTCTGTACTGGCACCCATGCCAACTCCTCCTTCATTGGACACTAAACTCTGGACTGGCACCCATGCCAACTCCTCCTTCATTGGACACTAAAGTCTGTACTGGCACCCATGCCAACCCCTCCTTCATTGGACACTAAACTCTGTACTGGCACCCATGCCAACCTCTCCTTCATTGGACACTAAACTCTGTACTGGCACCCATGCCAACCTCTCCTACATTGGACACTAAACTCTGTACTGGCACCCATGCCAACCCCTCCTTCATTGGACACTAAACTCTA
>NW_026304584.1:9977-12880 GCF_001194135.2 Octopus bimaculoides | reverse complement strand
CTCCTTCATTGGAGACTAAACTCTGTACTGGCTCCCATGCCAACCCCTCCTTCATTGGACACTAAACTCTGTAGTGGCACCCATGCCAACCCCTCCTTCATTGGACACTAAACTCTGTAGTGGCACCCATGCTAACCTCTCCTACATTGGACACTAAACTCTGTACTGGCACCCATGCCAACCCCTCCTTCATTGGACACTAAACTCTGTAGTGGCACCCATGCCAACCTCTCCTTCATTGGACACTAAACTGTGTACTGGCACCCATGCCGACCCCTCCTTCATTGGACACTAAACTCTGTACTGGCACCCATGCCAACCCCTCCTTCATTGGACACTAAACTCTATACTGGCACCCTATCCCTAGCCCTGACCATAAAACCCTAACTGTGACCCTAAAACCCTAACCCTAAAACTCCATCCCTAAGCCTGACCCAAACCCTAACCCTAAAACCCTAACCCTAACCCTAACCCTGACCCAAACCCTAACCCTAAAACCCTAACCCTAACCCTAAAACCCTAACCCTAAACCCAGTCCAAACGCACAAACGTTGTCATAAATAACACAACCGCCAATAATCATTATTAACAAACAAAGACCCTAATTCTATTCAAGGGAAAAGAACCCTATTACACCGCCACAACATCTTGTCGACCGTCCACAGCAGTAATCTCACCTTCACCTCAATACACGCCATCATTCATTCCCCCTAGGGTCCCTAGATTAAAAGGGTTTTCATGAGAGACCAAATGGTTCCCCCACCCGCCCTCAAATCAGAAGGACCCAATTTTATTAATTACCACGTAATGGTTTCCGTTTCAGGGGTGAGTGGCATGGATGGGTTAAATAAAGCTTGGTTATGTTTGATTCATTGATCGGATAAATGGTGTTGTTTTATTTAAATTGGCCAAGCTGGAGCACAGCGTTTTTAGTCTAAAACCCTAAAGCATTAACTATAAAACCCTAGCCCTGACCCTAACACCTTAACTCTGACCCTAAAACCCTAACCCTGACTTTAAAACCCTAACCCTGACCCTAACCCTAAAACCCTAACCCTAACCCTAACCCTTACTCTAAAACCGTAACCCTGACCCTATCTCTAACCCCAAAACCCTAACACTAACCCTAACCATATCCCTAACCCTAAAACCCTAACCCTAAACCTAATCCTGACCCTATCCCTAACTCTAACCCTAACCCTAAAACCCTATCCCTAACCCTAAAACCCTAACCCTAACACTAACCCTATTCCTAACCCCAAAACCCTAACCCTAACCCTAAACCTGACCCTATCCCTAACCCTAAAACCCTAACCCTAACCCTTACTCTAAAACCCTAACCCTGACTTTAAAACCCTAACTCTGACCCTATCCCTAACCCTGACCCTATCCCTAACCCTAAAACCCTAACCCTTACTCTAAAACCCTAACCCTGACCCTAAAACCCTAACACTATCCCTAACCCTAAAACCCCAACCCTAACCCTAGCCCTTACTCTGAAACCATAACCCTGACTCTAAAATCCTAACCCTAACCCTAACACTAAAACCCTAACCCTAAAACACTAACCCTAAAACCCTAACCCTAACCCTGACCCTAACCCTGACCCTAAAACCCTAACTCTGACCCTAATCTTAACCCTAAAACCCTATCCCTAACCCTAAAACCCTAACCCTAACCCTAACCCTATTCCTAACCCTAAAACCCTAACCCTAACCCTATCCCGAACCCTAACCCTAAAACCCTAACCCTAACCCTATCCCAAACCCTAAAACCCTAACCCTAACCCTAAAACCCCAACCCTAACCCTCAAATCAGAAGCCCCCAATTTCACTAAACGTAATGGTTTCCGTTTCAGACGTGAGTGGCATGGATGGAATAAATAAAGCTTGGTTGATTGGAGAAATGGCGTTCTTTTTTTAGCCGAGAGCAGATATCGACCCCAGGAGGGGTTGGCTTGTAAAAGCCTGCTGCTGGATTCGATCCGTTGGGGTTTTGCTGGAGAGCAGGGGGTTACCACAAGGGGTTACCGCAGGGGTTACAGGCATGGGGGAGGACGTTAGCACACCAGCATCGGTTGTCAAGCGTTGTTGTTGGGGTGAGGGACAAACAGACACACACATGCATATATATATATATATGAGGGGCTTCCTTTCAGTTTCCGTCTACCAAATCCACTCACAAGGCTTTGGTTGGCCCGAGGCTATAGTAGAAGACACTTGCCCAAGGTGCCACGCAGTGGGACTGAACCCGGAACCATGTGGTTGGTAAGCAAGCTAGTTACCACACAATGCGTATATTCAACGGGCTTCCTTTCAGTTTCCGTCTACCAAATCCACCAAGAACAAGAACGGACACACAGACACAGAGAAGGATCATTGTATATCTCTATATATACAGGAGATCACTATGTGATCTTCTTCTAGCACAAGAGCCGTCCACCTAGTGGTCTCCTCTCTCTTTCTCTCTCTTTCTGTGTGTGTGTCTCTCTCTCTCTTTCTGTGTCTGTGTCTCTGTCTCTCTCTGTATCTCTCTCTCTCTCTGTATTTCTCTCTCTCTCTCTCTCTCTTTCTCTCTCTGTATCTCTCTCTCTCTCTCTGTATCTCTCTCTCTCTCTCTCTGTCTCTCTTTCTCTGTGTGTGTGTGTGTCTCTCTCTCTTTCTCTCTCTGTGTCTCTCTTTCTGTGCCTTTCTCTCTCTCTCTCTCTGTGTCTCTCTCTCTCTGTCTCTCTGTCTGTGTCTCTCTCTCTGTCTCTGTCTCTCTGTGTGTGTGTGTCTCTCTCTCTATCTCTATCTCTGTGTGTCTCTCTGTCTCTGTCTCTGTCTCTCTCTGTCTCTCTCTGTCTCTCTCTCTCTCTATATATATATATATGTATATATATATATATATATATATATATATAT
>NW_026304584.1:3726-6845 GCF_001194135.2 Octopus bimaculoides | reverse complement strand
TATATATATAAGCTGGGCTTCTTACAGTTTCCGTCTACCAAATCCACTCACAAGGCTTTGGTCGGCCCGGGGCTATAGTAGAAGACACTTGCCCAAGGTGCCACGCTGTGGGACTGAACCTGGCATCATATGGCTGGTAAGCAAGCTAGTTACCACACAATGCATATAGTCGAAGGGCTTCCTTTCAGTTTCCGTCTACGAAATCCACAGAGAGAGAGAGAGGGTGAGAGAAGAGACCAGTAGATGGACGGCTTTCGTGCTAGAAGAAGATCACATAGCGATGATCATTCTCTGTGTTCGTGTGTTCGTTCACGCACACACATACACACACAGAGAAGCACGCACACACATACACATACACACACAGAGAAGCAAGCACACACACACACAGAGCATCTTGCGCACACACACACATACACAGAGCACAGCAGTCACGTGCGCGTATACGTCTTCCGCTTTCGCCTCCTCTTCTTCTCCCCCTCCCTCTTTACGTCTACGAAATATCTCTCTCTCCCCTTCCCTCCGCCTACAGCCTACAGCCTGCCTGCTTGCCTCCTACTTCGTTTGTATCCATGTACTCTCACCATTCCTTCACCTCCCACCTCCTTTGAAACGCACTGCTCTGCACAACCTGCTTCCCACCACGGTACAAAACACCATCTCCCACCGAACCTCCTTCTATAACTCTATCACAGCAATGGCGGACATAATGGCGATTCTTCATTTTTGACTTCACTTATTCCTCATCCTTGAAGCTCAGACTCCCTTTCATCCAGCCAGGACCCCCCAGCGACAATCCACAAGCCTTCTCCTAGGTGGTGGTCACATCAGACAACCCAAACACGACCCTCCTGTCGAATTATTCGGACCCAAACACACGCTGGTAGACACATATCTCTGTATATATTTGTGTATATATGCTCGTAATTGACTCTATATTGGCGTAATTGCTCCACCCGTGGCCACCACGGCCGAATGGAAGTACCACAAGAGACCAAGGGAAGCGTTCCACCTTCTGTATCCGTGTAAAGCATCCAGAGACACTCCAAACACGACCATCCTTTGTTAAATATATCTATATATCCACACACATATATATGTGTATATATACGCTCATAACTGGCTCTGTATTGCTATAACCGCTCTACCCGTGGCCTCCACGGCCGAAAGGAAGTACCACAAGAGACCAAGGGAACCGTTCCACCTCCTATATCCGTGTAAAGCATCCAGAGACACTCCAAACACGACCATCCCTTGCTAAATATATCCATATATCCACACACACACACACATATATATATGTATATATATATATATATACGCTCATAACTGGCTCTACATTGCTATAACACACCATATATATATATATATATATACACACCATATATATATATACACACTATATATATATCTTTATATACATTCGTACTACACTCGTCGGACGGTTGGACTCGAACCCAGTACCTCAGCCTTTGGACTATTCTACAAACTACTCTATATACACCATATATATTGTATATACTGCATTATATACACCCAGTGACTGTATATATACGGATATATCTACGAATTTACATTGTGGATGAGTGTTTATATGCCTGACGGAGCTTGGATTCGAACTCCAGACCTTACCTTTGGACTATTCTACATACTATAGCATTATACACGCTGTATATATCGTATATATTGTATATACTGCATTATATACACCCAATGACTGTATATATACGGATATATCTACGAATTTACGTTTTGGATGCGTGTATATATATTGGTTCCGCCGGTTGGAATCGAACCCAGGACACCTCGGCTCCTGGCCTGAAGCTGTTCAATTAATCAACACCCTTGTGTATATATACACCCTATATACACCCAGGACGCGTTTGTGTGTCGTTATATACACTCGTACAAACGCTACAGGCTTTGAATTAAGAGGAAACCCGAGGGTTAACCCCCTACGTTGAGGTTTTGCGGCCACGTTGAGGGTTTCGGTCCTTTATAGACGTTTCAGCTCCCCTCCTGGGGCCAGGTTGTTGCCAAGCAACGCAGGATGAGTGACGAAGACCGAGATGTGGATATTGAGAGTGATGTGAGTATAGTTCAGTCATTATTCGTCCTGTGAAACATTACCCCAACCCCGTTTGTTTATATATGTGTATATATGTGTTTGTAGTTCGTTGTGCATCGATGTATATCTATATATATGTCTATATATATATATATATATATATATACGCGTGTAGATTGTGAAGTGTGTCGGTATATATGTGTGTGTGTGTATACGTGCGTATATATTCTTTGTATTATTATTATTATATATATATATGTGTGCGTGTATATATGTATGTATATATATGTGTATATATGTATGTATATATATATGTATATATATGTGTGTATATTTATATATATATGTGTGTGTATATATATGTATAAATGTATGTATGTATAAATGTATGTATATGTATGTATAAATGTATGTATAAATGTATGTATGTATATATATGTATGTATGTATATATATGTATGTATGTATATATATATGTGTATATGTATGTATATATATGTATGCATGTATGTATGTATGTATGCATGTATGTATGTATATATGTATGTATATATATGTATGTATGTATATATATATGTATGCATGTATGTGTATATATATGTATGTATATATAACCCTAAGCCTAACCCAGACTTTTTTAGCGACGTGACCCACGATTTATGCCCTAAACTATATATATGTCCCTTTTATTTTTCAGGCCGAGAAAAGGGCTCACCACAATGCTTTGGAACGGAAACGCAGGGACCATATTAAGGAAAGCTTCAATAGTCTACGGGATTCTGTACCGACCCTACAAGTTGAGAAGGTTACAGTAAGTAAACCCTTTTCCATTGTTGAAAACCCCGGCGGGTCGGGGAAGGCCAAGGCCCTCAGTGCATTCTACAGGGTGGGACGTGTTAGGAAGGGTGGCTGGCGGTAAGGACTGTCCTTAGACTAACTCCCACCTGTGCTGGGCTTCCTTCAGTTTCCGTAAGCAATCCACTTACCACACAGCCACTCCTACACCTATATATATATATATATATATATATATATATATATATATATATAT
>NW_026304584.1:1981-3642 GCF_001194135.2 Octopus bimaculoides | reverse complement strand
CAAATCCACTCACAAGGCTTTGGTCGGCCCCTAGGCTATAGTAGAAGACACTTGCCCAAAGTGCCATGCAGTGGGACTGAGCCCGGAACCATGTGGTTGGTAAGCAAGCTATATATATATATATAGGAGGGGCTTCTTTCAGTTTCCTTCTACCAAATCCACTCACAAGGCTTTGGTCGGCCCCGAGGCTATAGTAGAAGACACTTGCCTAAGGTGCCACACAGTGGGACTGAAACCGAAACCATGTGGTTGGTAAGCAAGCTATGTATATATATATATATATAGGAGGGGCTTCCTTTCAGTTTCCGTCTACCAAATCCACCTCTCGTTAACCTATCATTGTGTTTATTTTTCCAGGTGTCGCGGGCCCAGATCTTGAAGAAGGCTGCGGACTACATTCAGTTTATGCGCACGAAAAACCTCGGTCACCAAAAGGACATTGAGGACTTGAAGAAACAGAACACGTACCTTGAAAAACAAAGTAAGTAATTAAAGCCGTTAAGCTTTTCGTTAACCCTTCCATTATTTGGCGCAATAAAACCCAATGCATGTCCAGCGAACAGCTTCTGTTATAATAGTCGAGGGAGGACAACTCTCTAAGTGGTTGAGGGGTTTCTGTGTGATGGACGAAGGGCGGATACTAATCGTCAAAATTCTTCATCGTTTAACGTCAGGGTTTCTATGTTAGCGTGGGTTCGATGATTTCGATTGAGGACTGGTGAAACCGGATGGCTACACCAGGGATCTAGTCGAAATTTGGCAAAGTTTCGATAGGTGGATGCCCCCTTCTTAATGCCAACCACTCCGAGAGTGTAGTGGGTGCTTTGTTGGACGATTTGACTGATGACTGGTGAAACCAGATGGCTGCACCAGGCTCCAATCTGATCTGGCAGAGTTCCTACAGCTGGAGGCCCTTCCTAACGCCAGCGCTAGCATGGGTTGGACGATTTGACTGAGGATAAGTGAACCAGATGGCTACACCAGGCTCCAATCTGATCTGGCAGAGTTCCTACAGCTGGATGACCTTCCTAAAGCCAACCACTCAGAGAGTGTAGTGGATTGGGGTTTTGACTGAGGACTGGTGATACCAGATGGTTACACCAGGCTCCAATCTGATCTGGCAGGGTTTCTACAGCTGGATGCCCTTCCTAACCCCAACGCTACCATGGGTTGGACGATTTAACTGAGGACTGGTGAAACCAGATGGCTACACCAGGCTCCAATCTGATCTGGCAGGGTTTCTACAGCTGGATGCCCTTCCTAACGCCAACTCCTCGGTATTAGGTTTTTCCCTGCCCTTTGTTTGAGATTTTTGAAAATGTTTTTTTTCTATTATGATAATATTAATTTGTTTTTTTTTATTTGTGCAGTACGGGCCCTCGAAAAGGCTAAAAACACAGGGTCGTATACGACCATCCGTACGGTGAGGTCGCCGACGCAGGTGGCCGCGTACACGAATGATTCTGGGTCTGAAAGCGATGGAGTGGATGCTCCGTCGACTCACGGCAGGCGGAAAAGACTGAAAACGGCGAATTGTACCATGTGAAAAGAGGGGGGGGAAAAACAACAAAAAAAACAGACACAAAAAAAAACAAATAAATAAATAAATGGATAGAAAAGAACAAAAAAAAGACGAGGACAAAATGGAGGAAGAGGACTTA
>NW_026304584.1:505-1519 GCF_001194135.2 Octopus bimaculoides | reverse complement strand
ATTTTGTTAGTTTTTTATTTTTATTTTTTAGTAATATTTTTTTTTCAATTTAATTTTTTTTTTTTTAATTTGAAAAAAAAATTTTTTTTTTCAATTCCAGAAAAAGGTTTAATGATAATTTTTTTTTTTTCATCGAAATTACAAAAAAAAACTTAGAAAAAAGAAATACTAAAAAAAAATATTTTTTTAATTAATTTCTTTTAAATTAATTAAAAAAATTTTTTTTTTATTCGCAATTTAAAAAAAAAAAACTTTTAAAATATTTTTTAAATATTAAAAAAAAATAAATTTTAAATATTAAAAAAAAAGAATTTTTAAATAAAAAAAAATGTTTTAAAAATTTTTTTCGTTTTAACTTAAAAAACCCCCCAGAAAATCTAAAAGAAAAAAAAAATTCTCGCGTCAAATTTTTATTTAATCTTTTTCTCTCTTATCACTACTTTTTCCACGTTTTTATCATTCAAAGAAATATTTCGAAAAAAAAACAAACTTGCTGTAGGTTAGCATGTGCAAGCCACACTGCCACCTACCTCACGAATATCGCAAGAATGCGAGACATTTAAATGTTATTATATGAAATTTAAATCCGTATCTACATATGTTTCGAAGATGCCTGTATAGAAAAACTCACACACCAAGACTTAATAGCTCCATACATACACAGTATTATATGAAATTTGAACGTATAGACGCAGGAGTGGCTGTGTGGTAAGTAGCTTGCTTACCAACCACATGGTTCCGCGTTCAGTCTCACTGCATGGCACCTTGAGCAAGTGTCTTCTACTATAGCCTTGGGCCGACCAAAGCCTTGTGAGTGGATTTCGTAGATGGAAACTGAAAGAAGCCCATCTTATATATGTATATATAGGCGTAGGAGTGGCTGTGTGGTAAGTAGCTTGCTTACCAACCACATGGTTCCGGGTTCAGTCCCACTGCGTGGCACCTTGGGCAAGTGTCTTCTACTATAGCCTCGGGGCGGATCAAAGCCTTGTGAGTGGATTTGGTAGACGGAAA
>NW_026304584.1:0-495 GCF_001194135.2 Octopus bimaculoides | reverse complement strand
CGCAGGAGTGGCTGTGTGGTAAGTAGCTTGCTTACCAACCACATGGTTCCGGGTTCAGTCGCACTGCGTGGCGCCTTGGGCAAGTGTCTTCTACTATAGCCTCGGGTCGACCAAAGCCTTGTGAGTGGATTTGGTACCCGGAAACTGAAAGAAGCCTGTCGTATATATGTATATATAGGTGTAGGAGTGGCTGTGTGGTAAGTAGCTTGCGTACCAACCACATGGTTCCGGGTTCTGTCCCACCGCGTGGCACCTTGGGCAAGTGACTTCTACTATAGCCTCGGGCCGACCATAGCCTTGTGAGAGGATTTGGTTGATGGAAATTGAAAGAATCCCATCGTATATATATATATATATATATATAAATATAGGCGTAGGAGTGGCTGTGTGGTAAGTAGCTTCGTTACCAACCACATGGTACCGGGGTCAGTCCCAATGCGTAGCAACTTGGGCAAGCGTCTTCTACTATAGCCTCGGGCCGACCAAAGCCTTGTG
>NW_026304583.1:0-541 GCF_001194135.2 Octopus bimaculoides | reverse complement strand
CCATTTATTTAAGTAATGTGAGCATTACATTAAATGCAATATGTAGAGCACGAAAATTCAGAAAATTACAGTAGAATAGACAAATTATAATTGTGGCAACATTTCAAATCCAAGTGGGAGGAAGAATACATAAAGATCCATCTTGACATAGCCAAGTCTATCAGGCTAGTAATTGGTTCTAGGCAAAAATTCTAACTGTCTCTGATTTTATTGTCTCTTATCTTGTAGTAATAGTATAAGGGACAATGACTTCTAAGGAAAGGGAAGGTGTAAGCATTATGCATGGACATGGCTATAAAGGATATGGTTATAAACGTTTCTCTGGTATTCTTCCTCCCACTTGGATTTGAAATGTTGCCACAATTATAATATGTCTATTCTACTGTAATTTTCTGCATTTTCGTGCAGCTGAAGATTGCTCTACATATTGCATTTAATGTAATGCTCGCATTACTAAAATAAATGGAGTAGCATGAAACGTGCGTACTGCAACCATCTTTAAATCCGTGTTGCTTATTTTGATTTATATATTTATATATAT
>NW_026304582.1:3771-5926 GCF_001194135.2 Octopus bimaculoides | reverse complement strand
CTGTGTGTGTGTGTGTGTGTGTGTGTGTGTGTGTGTGGTTGTGTGGCAAGAAGCTTGCATCCCAACCATATGGTCAGGGTTCAGCCTCACTGTTTGGCACCTATACAAAAGAGACCGATTGAATAAGTCCTAGGCTTACAAAGAATAAGTCCTGGGGTCGATTTGTTCGACTAAAGGCGGTGCTTCAGCATGGCCGCAGTCAAATGACTGAAACAAGTAAAAGAGTAAAATAATATGTCTGTGTATATATATATGTATAAATATATATGTGTGTGTGTATACATTTATATATATAAACGATGGGCTTCCTTCAGTTTCCTTCTATCAAATCCACTCAATGGTTTTGGTCGGCCCGAGGCTATATATATATATATATATATATATATATATATATATAATTAGGTTATATTCTATTAAGAATGTAGTAGAGTACAGTACAAAGCTCATCCACCTTGAGGTTTCATCTATCGTTATCCAACAGTAGTATTATATCTACTGACAGATTTGCGTTCGAGCTTCTGTAGTGTGTGAATAGATAATTGAATAAGTTGGAATCAACAACAAAGTCTATAGGCGAACATTTATTTGTAATCACTACAATTGTTTCTACGTAACATAGTTTTCCAGGCTTGAAGGCTGTTGGTCATGTAACAGCTTCCTTGCATTATGTGATCTTGTTTTGTTTCCTCAAGTGATATTTAAATCTTGTTTTTGTGTTCTGTAGACTCAAATTCTCGGCTCCGAGTGCATCTTTCTGTCTGTCGTGGCTTGCGAGGTAGCCACGTCAGACAGAAATGATGAGCGCGAAGCCGAGAATTTGAGTTTGCGGAAACAATATATATATATATATAACACCTGAAGAAACACAACTAGATCTCACAATGCCGGGAAACGGTCACATGACCAAATACTTGCGAGCCTGGAGAACTTCGTTGCATAGAAACAATTGTAGGGATTACAAATAAATGTTCCTCTGAAGTAATTGAGGAACCAAATCTGTGGTGTTGAGCAGAATATTTGCTGTAGCCCATGTACAAAATAATGTACATGACAACACTTCCAATCAGTTAAGATCAGAAGTCATGAGAGCCACTGCTTCGCACTGCATCAGGGCACCATCATCATCATCATCATCATCATCATCATCATCATCATTATTATTATTATTATTATTATTATTATTATTATCTCAGCAAGAGCAACAAATCGTCGTTGTACACTCAAAAGTTATGGAAAAAAACGCAGAAAAAAAACAAAATCTTTTTAAAAGATGAACTAAAAAAACAAAACTGCCGTAAATTAATCTTTCCACATCTAGAAACGATGAATTTAAATGTTACTACATGGGTATCATATATAAACGGTGAGTTTATAAACGGAAAGCAAAAAATATCCCTTAGTTAAACGAAATTATATAACGTTATAACGTTATACTCCATGGATATCGTATTCTCGTAAGAAGAATCTTATTTTTAAATGTTTGTAACGGCATCTGTTTATAAAAATACACTTCAAACATATCTGTTGTTCTGTGAATAATTATAAGAAGTATCGACGGAGATCTTGTTTGAAAATCTTTTACAGGGGCTTATAAAGAAGTTCCTACAACCAAATATGGCGGAGTGAAAAGCAATCGGGATTCCGGTAAAAGGAAAGAGATAGAAGGAGAGAAAATGGCTGCCTCTCGTTCGCTGCCAGTTTTATCGAAATTGAAAAACTTACAGACGATATCGTATTCTTTTCTACTCTAGGCACAAGTCCCGAAATTTTGGGGGAAATGGGCCAGTCGATTACATCGACCTCAGTACGCAACTGGTACTTAATTTATCGACCCCGAAAGGATGAAAGGCAAAGTCGATCTCGGCGGAATTTGAACTCAGAATGTAAAGACAGACGAACTACCACTAAATATATATATTTGAAATTGTAATTAGGGGTTTCTAAGGGATACCACCATGTTGGAAATAGCAGCCAAAACTTGACTCTAAAACCACATTAAATGTTCATACAGCACCAGGAGAGAAGACAAAGAGACAAAATAAACTAGCAAAAAATTACTGGATAATTCCAGATCCCGGATTTCTGGCTCTGCATAAGAAATGCTCTGCCTTCATCAGTGGAATACATTCAGATAGCACATAAATATACTTACATA
>NW_026304582.1:1411-1829 GCF_001194135.2 Octopus bimaculoides | reverse complement strand
GCAATCCTACAAACCCAACTCTGCCCACCCCTACCAAAAAATACTCCACGCCTTCGCTCCCCTACCGCACTTCACCAAGTCTGAAAATATTTCGTTATCTTCACTATATAAAATTTTTTTATAATATATAAAACTGCCGGTCCTACTTCATTCTTGCCGTCACTCTGTACAGCCCGCCTTTTTTTAACAACGCTCCATAGAGCTGTTTTACGATCTCTGTCCACCCCTCTTCCACCATACTTATTCCAAACCCTACAATCCTTCCATCTGCAGCCACCTCAGCCCATCACCCTCCACCCGTCTTTTTCTATTTTCTCTATAACTCGATATCTGTGACTATGTCTTTGTCTCTGCATATATGTGCGCGTGTATACACTTACACACAAAACATATATATATATATATATATATATATATA
>NW_026304582.1:0-865 GCF_001194135.2 Octopus bimaculoides | reverse complement strand
ATATATATATACATATATATATATATATATATATACACGTACGTACATAAATATACACATACATGCCCATGCATACATTTTACACACACACCCATAGACACAAACACAAACACACACAAACACACATACACACACCCATACACACACATGTATATTTTCTAGTGGGTGGACAAACTCCCACTCACCGAAATGCTATAAAAACGAGTCAGTAATGACAAGGAACTGTTAATAGCTTTACAACAGCGTGTGACTATTTCCTTTCTGTTACGCCTACAATGGCATGGACCCAACGTGCCACTATGTGGAGGGATGCATATGTATGTGCGGAATTGTATAGGTACATGTATGTATGTATGCATGCATATATGTATGTATATATATGTGTATATATATATATATATATATGTGTGTGTGTGTGTGTATACATAGAGAGAGAGACAGAGACAGAGATAGACAGACAGACTGATAGATAGATAGATAGATAGATAGATATATAGATAGATAGATAGATAGATAGATAGATAGATAGATAGATAGATAGATAGGTAGGTAGGTAGGTAGGTAGGTAGGTAAGTAGGTAGGTAGATAAACATATATATATACACGCACACACATAGGTTTATATATATGTGCGAGCATGTATGTATTCACGTGTGTATACGTATATATATGTATGTGTGTGCATGTATGCTCACCTATTTCTATTAATTAACAGATACAGACATACACACACACATGCACACATACACATACATTACATTACACACATACATACATACATACATATATGATAGACCTGACATAACGGTTTGGAGTAGAGAAGAGAAACTGTGCACAGTTGTGGAAATTAGCTGCCCAGCAGATG
>NW_026304581.1:0-231 GCF_001194135.2 Octopus bimaculoides | reverse complement strand
GTGTATGAATTTATACTCACACAAACACGTATGTATTGTATATAAATATATATGTATACATATGTATACAGATTTATATATGTATGTATATATATGTATGTATGTATGTATGTATGTATGTATGTATGTATGTATGTATGTATGAATGTATATATGTATGTATGTATGTATACGTATATACTTGTACTAATGTGTATGCATGAATGTGTGTGTGTATAATGCACATCCTTT
>NW_026304580.1:0-394 GCF_001194135.2 Octopus bimaculoides | reverse complement strand
ATATATATATATATACACAGATGTATAAGCAAATATATATTTATATATATATATATATATACGTTTATGTGAGTAAGCAATTATGTATATTATACATAATTACACACATATTCATATATATACATATATATACATATACTCACACACATACATATATATATATATATATTTATATATAACTGTATATGTGTTTGTGTGGGGGTTGGGTAGGCGGTGCCGGTGTATACAAATGAATTCTCATGTGACAGCTGTTTCAGTGTTTCGCCAGGAGCAGTTTGCAAGAATTTATTTATATCATAGCGAGTGAGACATGAGGTGGTAAAATCTATGATGGATAAATGGAAGGTGGTAGTAGTAGTAGTAGTAATAGTAGTAGTAGTAGTAGTAGTAGTAG
>NW_026304579.1:323-435 GCF_001194135.2 Octopus bimaculoides | reverse complement strand
AGTTGATGAGCGATTGGCCAGAGAGGTACGTTTTCGTCTCTAATCCTTTCTTTCTCCGCTACCATTTACTTAGGGAATGTCGATACCTTTACATCTATTACTGGATATTTAC
>NW_026304579.1:0-183 GCF_001194135.2 Octopus bimaculoides | reverse complement strand
ATTAATCTATAGCCTTCCCATTTTCCGTATTTTGTCTCCGATGACGGAATGTCCCATACTCTGGGATATCCCAAAAACAGCCGTAAGACTTTAAATTTTTCCAGTCATAGTAACGGATATGACTTGAGATGTGTGTTTTGCCTTAACGTCAGTTGAGCTCTTTAACAATTAGACGTAGATAAA
>NW_026304578.1:0-260 GCF_001194135.2 Octopus bimaculoides | reverse complement strand
AAAGCTATAATGGATGTGACAAAGGAGCATATTCGGCATATTTTGCTTTATGTAAGTGCAACGGAAAGTGTGGGGAATATTAATGCACGATATAGGGTTGGGACAATAAGCGTAAGCCAGTGTCAACGGTGGTTCCAGAAATTCCGAGGCAGAAACTATTGCCTAGAAGACGATCCTCGTCCTGGAAGATTTGTAGAGCTCGACGAGGAAGTCCTGCAAACTCTGGTGGAACAAAATCCCATCGTAACTGTTGAGGAACT
>NW_026304577.1:0-274 GCF_001194135.2 Octopus bimaculoides | reverse complement strand
ATTCTTTTCAGCCCATTTGTATATTTCATCCAGCTCACATTGCAGGTGCAGAGTGTCTTCAAGGTCTGTATTACCTGTGAGACTTTTGTATCATCTGCATAACTTGTGATCATGGCTCTCTGTGTGGCTGAGGGCATGTCTGAGAGGGCCATTATGAACAGTAGTGGTCCCAAAAAGGTGCCTTGCAGAACACCACTCACTATTTGCGTGTCATTGGAGTTGGTCCCATTGGCTACTACCACCTGACTTCTATCCTTCAGAAAGTTATGAAGCC
>NW_026304575.1:3970-4541 GCF_001194135.2 Octopus bimaculoides | reverse complement strand
AGACAGACAGACAGACAGACATTCTCATTTTTATATATATAGATATATATGCATACATATATACATATATACATATATACATATACATATATATATGTATGCATACATACATATATATACACATATATGTATATATATATACATATATATTTTACACACATACACACACGCACGCACGCACATACACACACACACACACACACACACACACATGTATATATATTTACAGATAGTGAAAGAGCATGGCTCAGGGGTTAGAGCATCGAACTTACGACCGTGAGGCTGGAAGTTCGAATCCCGGACCGGGCTGCATGTTGCGTTCTTGAGCAAGACACTTTATTTCACGTTGGTTGCTCCAGTTCACTGAGCTGTAGAAATGAGTTGCGACGTCACTTGTGCTAAGCTGTATCGGCCTTTGCCTTTCCCTTGGATGACATCAGTGGCATGGAGAAGGGAGGTTGGTATGCATGGGTGACTGCTGGTCTTCTATAAATAACCTTGCCCGGACTTGTGCCTCGAAGGGTAACTTTCTAGGTGCAATCCGAAGGGGGTCTCCGATATAATCATGCAC
>NW_026304574.1:0-564 GCF_001194135.2 Octopus bimaculoides | reverse complement strand
AGTGTCTTGCTCAAGGTCACAACACACTACTGGGAATGGAACCCATGACCTTATGACTGTGAGTTGAATACTCTAACCATTAGGCCATGCACCTTCATACTATCCATATGTACCATGAATAATGACCTTTTAATCTATAGAAGTACTCTATTGATATTCAGACTTCTTTCTACACCCGTATTGAATGCTCTATTTTCTTCTTTTTATGTAAATGCTGATACATTATGTATTCTGGCAACACAGCAAAAACTCCAGAGTAACAGACTACGAGATCTGTCTAAATAAACTACTGTCTGTTAGTATGGTTTGAGTAGTTTTCCTTTCATCCACTGTAACCAACATTTACATGCAAATATATACACATTCATGTATGTGTGTATATACATAAAGCATCGTGACGCGTAATCACGGGGATGTGAGTTCATGTCCACAGCTAGCCACCTACACTTTTTTCTGCAAAATAGGGGTAGTTTATCCTGTTCAGGCTATATTATGAGCATTATTCTGCGATTGGGAATTTAAAAATCACTTCTTCAACTTTCTAAGACATCTCAACGCTTCTAA
>NW_026304573.1:0-549 GCF_001194135.2 Octopus bimaculoides | reverse complement strand
TATATACCAATGTAAAATTACTTCCGGTACCGATGTCTATTTCTATATTGATGCGTCCTCTTCCCAGTTATCTAAGAGAATTTCCAATCATTATTCTTCATTTAGAGATAGCAGTAAATGCAATTGCACAGGGCTTAGTAAATTGGCTTGGTATCTTAAAGACAGCAATAAGGATTTAATTTAGATTGGTTCATCCTGTCCATCTCTTTCCCTTATGACAAGGGCAAAGGATTCTGTAACATTTACAACTCTGAACTCTTTCATATTCTCTTCTCTACGAATCACCTTGTTAACACACTTATAGAGCGATCTTACAAATGTAAGCATTGACAGAAACACAACTTCAGCTCATATAACTGATTTATACCAGTCTGTATAGTTTGAACATTTAGCTCACCTTGCACTTTACTTCAATAGAGAAATCTGCTTCCAAGCCTTTGAACATTTTTTCAAACAACATATCCTTCTATATTTCTCCTTTATTTGTTCTCTATTTATAATTTCTTTACCCCTTCTCTTCCTATGGTCTACCTTTGATGTCAGATCTAC
>NW_026304572.1:0-505 GCF_001194135.2 Octopus bimaculoides | reverse complement strand
CCAGTTTCCTATTCAGGCTAGGTTTATCTTCTATTATGTGTGTAGCTTCTATAATTTGTCTAAGTGCTGCATCTCCGCTATGTGTGGATAAGATTTTAATTTCTATGTTGTTGAGTGAGCCTCCATGTTCTTGCTCAGCGTGCTGGTACAGAACTGATGAGCTCTTCCCTTCCTTAAGTTCCCTCCAATGTCCATTTACCCGCTCTCCTATGCTACGTGCTGTTTCGCCTACATACGTCATTGTCTTGTTACTGCATCATCCCTCTGTACATCTTATACTATAGACCACATTTCTGGTTTTACAGTATTGGCTAAACTGGCAATATGACCATCCCCAAGTACAATAATATATATATATATATATATAGGCGAGCTGGCAGAATCATCTTCCTACCGAGCAAAATGCTTAACGCAACTCTTTAAGGTTCATGTTCTGAGTTCAAATTCCGCCGACAGAATTCCTCCGCTCGTATGCACTCATCAGACCACACATTGACACCCTAGA
>NW_026304571.1:0-211 GCF_001194135.2 Octopus bimaculoides | reverse complement strand
CCCTCCCAGGCATAAGTCCAGGCAAGGTTGTTTATGGAAGACCAGCAGTCACCCAGGCATACCAGCTTCCCTTCTCCACACCATGGATGTTATCCAAGGGGAAGGCAAAGGCCGATACAGCTTGGCACCAGTGATGTCTCAACTCATTTCTACAGCTGTGGAAACTGGAGCAATGTGAAATAAAGTGTCTTGCTCAAGAACACAACACACT
>NW_026304570.1:0-540 GCF_001194135.2 Octopus bimaculoides | reverse complement strand
TATATATACTCAGATGATGATGATGATGATGATGATATACATCCCCTTGCAATTTGAACTGCATTCCTTGACTTTTAGAAGATGTCGTTTTGTTGCAGCCATTTCTAGTAATATGCTTACATACTATATCCAACTTGCAGTTCTGTGCGGCTGCCTTACAAATCTATATATAAATGTGAAGATACAGAGTTCTTCAGTTATAATTTTTTGTATCAATGTTATATCTCAGTTGACTGGTTATTCTCTATGGTAAGGGCAAGTGAAAAGAATGCAGTACTTTATATTTATGCATTTATTGGATTATATTTTCATTTAAAAAACTTTTTTAACCATTGAGGTTTTTAACATTTGTATATAGCTGTTATTTTGATCAAGTTGAACCTCATCAGTAAGAAATTATCAAGAATCATCGGTCTAATAAAGATTGTATTACATTAAATGAAATTATCAAAGGACTAGAAAATATATTAACTAATACACACATGCACAAGCACACACACACACACGCACGCACACACACACACACGCACACACACACAC
>NW_026304569.1:1666-2100 GCF_001194135.2 Octopus bimaculoides | reverse complement strand
ACATACATACATACATACATACATACATACAAACATACATGTATACACACTACTACGAACGCGTCCCCTTTTTCGATATTGTATTTTATTCACAACATATTATTTACGTCTTTATCTGTAGTAGACCTAGTGTCTATCATTATAAGAATGTCATATTCAGGTATGGGCAATCTATTGTTGTTATAAATATCTAAACGATAATTAGTGCGACTGTACTACAACTACGTGTATTTGTAAGGTAATTAGAAGTTTAAATTTGTATTATATTTTAAATTATACAGTAAACTAAAGAGTGAAACAGTCGTGCAGACTCTGTCAGGATTGTGACGTCTAAGTTTTTATCTATATTTTATTCAACTTGAAATTTTTTTATGTTGAACGAAATTGAAACAGTAGAAGTGCGCCGTTCCGATGAAAAGGGTATAAAGATATAT
>NW_026304569.1:0-801 GCF_001194135.2 Octopus bimaculoides | reverse complement strand
ATATATATATATATATATATATACAGAGAGAGAAAGAGAGAGAGAGAGGCAGACAGATATATACACATACATATACGCTCGGGCGCACACACATGCACACGTACACACACGTATATATATGCGGTTATATATGCATTTAGGTAGATAAATATGTAGGTGGGTGGGTAAGTAGTTATGCGTTTATAAATTTTCAAAATAGTCTGTTTTCTATTGATTCAATCATTTTTGTGTTATATTCTTTTGTTTTTTTCCAGAGCTTCCACCAGTACACCCCCTCATCTCACTTCATCTTAACTTACACCTGACTAGAACAGGTAGATTCGTTGTATTTACAGCTTGTTATTTTTATATTTCTGCGTGTTGCCTTGCAAACCAATGTATACCTTATTTAGGTCATATTCTATATGTGATTTCAGTTTCCTTTATACTTTTTGTTCCAAGATCGATGTTAATTTACTTTCTAAATATATATTGATTACAACTTTTAATGTAAGTGGCATCAACTGAGAAATTTATTTTTCTATGACTCCTCGACGTTGTCAAGCAAAGAAACATTTATAGATAATAGTTTCTAAATATATTCTCTTTAATTTATAGTTGCTCTACCTTTACTAAGCTTTTCTGGATCTGACGAAAGTAGCATTTATTTTTTAGGTCGTTCAATTTTTCTCAAGTGATCAATGGACCGATTGAGTAAACCTATCAGTAAATATCTATAATGATTACGAGAAACAGCTGTAAGCCACATTTACCGACTGCAATAGAAAAATATGTAATGACTATGATTTATACCTTGTCTTG
>NW_026304568.1:0-230 GCF_001194135.2 Octopus bimaculoides | reverse complement strand
ACTAAAGGCAGTGCTCCAGCATGGCCACAGTCAAATGACTGAAACAAGTCTATAAGAATATAAGAGTATCATTATTATTATTGTGATTATTATTGAGTGAGAGAGCAGCGCATGCCATCAAAGTGACTCTGGGGTAAAACATATGAAGCCCATTATACCCATCAAGACTACCCATCTGAAAAGGGTACACTAGGCACATGCATCACAACCATATGTGCGCGACATGGTGA
>NW_026304567.1:0-483 GCF_001194135.2 Octopus bimaculoides | reverse complement strand
ATGTATGTATGTATGTATGTATGTATGACACGCAAGGATGACACGCAAATTCGTGAAGCGTTCCATATTTTCTAAGGCGCAGAAGTGACTGCGTGGTAAGTAGCTTGCTTACGAACCACATGGTTCCAGGTTCAGTCCCACTGCATAGCACCTTCGGCAAGGGTCTTCTACTATGGCCTCGGGCCGACCAAAGCCTTGTGAGTGAATTTGGTAGACAGAAACTGAAAGAAGCCCGTCGTATGTGTGTGTGTTTGTGTGTATGTGTGTATATATATATATATATATATATATATATATATACGTGAAAAATTCTTACTCGAAACTGTTAGTGCTACCACTTACAGTTGCTTTAGGAATAAGAAAGGGAGAGAGTTTACTAAGAATGTTTGACTTTTGCTTTGTATTCTTACGTAATTATACGTTTGACTTTTGCTTTGTATTTGTACAAGTTGGCTCCAAGTTTCACCCAGAGACCTCAAGAGA
>NW_026304566.1:176-465 GCF_001194135.2 Octopus bimaculoides | reverse complement strand
AGTAAATTTATTCAATAAAATTGTCATTGGCTTCAACCACAGCCTCCAGATGGCTTTGAAATCTCTCACAACTCTTCTGGATAGTCTCCTTGTTTTTAAGTTGGTGAATGCTGCCATAATACTTGCCTTCAGTTCATCTTTAGTGTTATGAGGAGTTTTGTTGGTCTCTTACTCAACTGCACCCCATACATAATAACGAAGAGGGTTGCAGTCTGGGAAGTTAGGTGGCCAGATGTTAGGGGTGATGTGGTTGCAGAAATTATCTGACAGCCATGACTGGGTTCTTCTG
>NW_026304566.1:0-166 GCF_001194135.2 Octopus bimaculoides | reverse complement strand
AGAAATTATCTGACAGCCATGACTGGGTTCTTCTGCTTTTGTGGCATGGTGCAGAGTCCTGTTGCCAGACATAGGGTCTTCCAACAGCCATTTTGGAAGATGAATGGAGGTATAATGTCACCATCGCTAGTGATCACTCCAAACACCATGATGTTGACTGGATGTT
>NW_026304565.1:2743-3327 GCF_001194135.2 Octopus bimaculoides | reverse complement strand
GTCACCACTAATTGTCCAAATGAGGTGTTATCTTGGCCGCCTTGTCAGTTCGTATTCAATTCAATGCGTTACTTATTTCAAGAAGGAGTGACAACTAAGAAAGAGTGCTATGATAGGTACACTAATGCCTTGAAGACTGTTTTAAATTAATACTATGGATCGTAAAGAAAAATGAAACTTCAAATCTGTTCTTTATACATTGATAGTTATGTCATCCATTTATCTCATTCTTTTCTTCTCTCTGCTTATATACAAACACATATTGTTTGTTGGCACTCTGTCGCTTACGGCGTCGAGGGTTCCAGTTGATCCGATCAACGGAACAGTCTGCTCGTGAAATTAACGTGTAAGTGGCTGAGCACTCCACAGACACGTGTACCCTTAACGTAGTTCTCGGGGATATTCAGCGTGACACAGTGTAACAAGGCTGACCCTTTGAATTACAGGTACAACAGAAACAGGAAGTATGAGTGAAAGAAAGTTGTGGTGGAAGAGTACAGCAGAGTTCGCCACCATCCCCTGCCGGAGCCTCGTGGAGCTTTAGGTGTTTTCGCTCAATAAACATTCACCACGCCCGGTCTGAG
>NW_026304565.1:1123-2341 GCF_001194135.2 Octopus bimaculoides | reverse complement strand
CTTTAAATAGCAAATCAATTATGTATTACATATAATAGAATTGATATCTTTAAACATTTTGTAACTCATATTTTCAAAAAATAAATTCTTTTGCGAAGGATTCGAATGACAAGAGAGAAGAAGAAAAATTGCCCGTCTAGGTTTGCGTATCGAGCTTAATTTGAATGGAATTCATAATTGCACGTGTGATGAAATGCAACCATTGAAGCAGTGTCTGTGTTCCATAGGCCGTCTTTGTCCGTTGACACCGGTGGTATAGGCGCGAAGATTTATGACTGTCAAGTTTTTTGGTGCCGGGTACCTAGATGCAGCCTAGCGGCGATAAATTCACTTGACTTCATTTAGTTGTTGTCATTTTTCACTGGTTTGTTTGATTAAGCATCGTTCCATGGATAAATCAGGAGAATATTTGGGACAGTCACCGATATGGACGGTCATATCCAGTTGAACATAGCAAATTACTTCCCCTGCCCGCAGAGATCTGTTTGTCGAACACATGAATCTAACCAATCAGTGCTAAGGTCAGATACATGTGAATAATGCAATGAGACAGATAAGCAGATGAAAGGATGCTGGGAGACAGCAGATACTTGGCGTCCTTCATTGCGAGTCGAAACCGGTGCTCCGCAACCGGTATGTCGCGGTACACTGGTGTGCCACGAGACGACGCTAGTTGTGTTGCAGTGTAACCTGAATATAATTTTTTCCCTATACTTTTAGTTATATATTTAAAAAGAATGTAAGTGTACCGCAAGTAATAAGGTTGCGGAGCACTGGTCTAAACAAATAACGGAATTTTGTTTGTGATCTATGTCCCTTTTCTTTACTTTTTCTACCTCTCCAGTTTATGCAACGTTCAACAGATTATCCTATGCGATATAATACTATACTATACTAATGTGTGGGGGCGCAATGGCCCAGTGGTTAGGGCAGCGAACTCGCGGTCATAGGATCGCGCTTTCGATTCCCAGACCGGGCATTGTGAGTGTTTATTGAGCGAATACACCTAAAGCTCCACGAGGCTCCGGCAGAGGATGGTGGCGAACCCTGCTGTACTCTTTCACCACAACTTTCTCTCACTCTTACTTCCTGTTTCTGTTGTGCCTGTAATCCAAAGGGTCAGCCTTGTCACACTGTGTCACGCTGAATATCCCCGAGAACTACGTTAAGGGTACACGGGTCTGTGGAGTGCTCAACCACTTGCACGTTAATTTCACG
>NW_026304565.1:0-536 GCF_001194135.2 Octopus bimaculoides | reverse complement strand
TATATATATATATATGAATATTTGTTCATAAAGAAAAAATAGCCACAAAAATAAAATAGAAAAGACATTGAGTAAAATTGCTAAGGAAATAACATATTATATAACAGTTTACATTGAAGGAGCCTGTGTAAATCTCCACGATAAACGCAATAAGGCATTCGTGTCATTTTTATATTTTGTCATCATTCTTTTTGGAATAATGTTTTACACCATTTGTAAGTAAGTATCTGCTGAGCAAAATGCAACTTAGCAGAAAACATTTAAAACACTTGCAATGTGGTTATTATCGCTTTAGATCAAATACTTGATAGCTCAACGAATATAAACGACAGAGAATCAGATAACCAGAAACTACACATTCTATATCTTCTAGGTTTTTGGCTAGTGGCGATTTATATGTCACTTGACTGTAATATAACTTGCAAGGGGAGGAGGAGGAGAAATAATATTTTACAGCATTCGTTGTCGCATGCACGAGTAAATATGTATGTGAGTGTGAGTGTGTGTGTATGTGTGTGTGTGTGTGTGTGTGTGTG
>NW_026304564.1:0-379 GCF_001194135.2 Octopus bimaculoides | reverse complement strand
GAAACGCGGAGTACTGAAAAAGGGTAATATTCTTTATGTTGCATGTCTTGTTTCTCTGTTTGTCTTTTTAGTTGTTCGAAAAAAAAGTTCATTTTCTGTCTTCGTCTTTATGGTTTCGTTTCTCATTTTGTTTAACGTTTTTTGTGATGTCCTGTACCCATATATGCTTGTATGTATACATATAGATGTTGGTATGTACATTTATGTATGCATATATGCATATAATTACACACACACACACACACACACACACACACACACACACACACACACACACATATATATATGTGTGTGTTGTGTATGTATGCATATGTCTATGACTGTATATCATATAGATAGATAGATAAATAGATAGATAGATACATACATACATACATAC
>NW_026304563.1:0-219 GCF_001194135.2 Octopus bimaculoides | reverse complement strand
TTCGTTGTTCGCAAAAAAAGTTCGTTTTCCATGTTTTTGTATTTCATGTTCTTGTTTTTTTATGTTGTTTACATTTTTTTGACATCCTGTATCCATATATGCATGTGTATATACATATATATGTATGTATGTATATATGCATATATATATATTATTTATATTATATCAACATCGTTTAACGTCCACTTTCCATGCTAGCATGGGTTGGACAATTTGACT
>NW_026304562.1:0-646 GCF_001194135.2 Octopus bimaculoides | reverse complement strand
TTTCTTTATTTCTTTCTTTCTTCCTTCCTTTCTTTCTTTCTTTCTTTCTTTATTTCTCTCTCTCTCTCTTTCTTTGTTTCTTTGTTTCTTTGTTTCTTTCTCTTTCTTTCTTTCTTTCTTTCTTTCTTTCTTTCTTTCTTTCTTTCTCTCTCTCTCTCTCTTTATCTCTTTCTTTCTTTCTTTCTTTCTTTCTTTCTTTCTTTCTATTTCTTCACTTCTACTTCTCTTTCACTCTCTTTCTCCTTATTTCTACTTCTCTCTTTTCATTTCTATTTGTCTCTCACTCTTTGTCTCTTCATTTCTCTCTTTCCAGCTGTCTCTCTTTTATCTTTTCATTTCTATATACCTCTCTCTCTCTCTTTCTTTCTCTTTCTTTCTCTTTCTTTCTCTTTCTTTCACTCTCGGTGTCACTCTCTCACCCATAGTCTTTCTCTCGTAATTCACTTTTCTCTCTCATTCACTTTTTTTCTCTCTTTCTCTCTTTCTCACTCACTCTTTTCTCTCTTTCTCACTCACTCTTTTCTCTCTTTCTTTCTCCTTCTTCCTTCACTGCGACTTCTCTGTCTCACTCTTTCTTTCTCCCTTTCTTGCCATTTCTTTCTCTCTCTCTCTCCCTTTCTCTCTCTCTCTCCCTTTCTCTCTCTCT
>NW_026304561.1:0-277 GCF_001194135.2 Octopus bimaculoides | reverse complement strand
GTATGTTAGTACATATGTACGTCTGTATGTATGTACATATGTATATATGTACATATGTATGTACATATTCATGCATATATGTATGTATGCATGCATATATGTATGCATGTATGTACGTACATAGTTTTATGCATGCATGTATATATGTATGTATGTACATATGTATGTACGTATGTGTGTACATATGTATGTATTACGTATGTACATACATATATTTGCATGCATGCATGTATGTATGTATGTATGTATGAGTGTGTATTTAAGAAGTTATCTTCCC
>NW_026304560.1:973-2093 GCF_001194135.2 Octopus bimaculoides | reverse complement strand
GCTTACTCAAGAAATGAAGGGACATGCTGTTATTGTGGTTATAAAGGCTGCGCATAGCGATTTGGAAATATCTCGATTTTTAAAAGTTTCCAGATCTTTCGTCTACAAAGTTTGTAAGGAGCTAGAGACTGAAGATGGAAACGTATCACCAGTATCGAAACATAAAAGCATTCTAAACGCTCTGAAATCACCAGAACACCTGAATTTATCTAGCAAGTTCAACAGACCATTGATTACAATCTCAGAAAGTCTGTGGTCAATTTCAAAAGATCTCCATGTGTCAGAAGGAACAGTCAAAAATGTTGTCGACGAAGACATCAGATATGAGGAGGAAAGTCTTATATGTTAAGGAAAGTCTTATATGATGAGGAAAATTCTTATACGTCAGAAAAAGCAAAAGAAAATCACTACATCAGCTCTAAAAGTCTGAAAAATTCAGCAGAATATTTGATTTGAATTTTCTCAAACGAGGAAAACTTCAACCAACATCAAAAAAGTTAACAGAAGAAATGACATGATTATGTGCAGACCCTTCTGAAGTTCCAAGTGTTATGCATGCAAAATTTCCTGCAGTTGTCATGGTATTAGGGGTTGTCAGCAATGAAGGACATGTTAACTTTGCCGCTTACATTGAGACTCTGGAAGTAATCGGTCAAGCCCAAGATAGACAGCGTATATTATGGAAGGCCATATGTGTTTCAGTAAGATTTTCCACTATTACATATGGCTCTAGTAACACAGGAATGGATGACTGAAAATGTTTATGATCACACAACCCCTGACATTTGGCCTCCTAATTCCACAGATCTCAATCCATTGGACTATTACATGTGGAGCGTTGTTGAGAGAGAGGTCAATGAACACACCCATAACACCAAAGATTCTTTGAAAGCTGCCATAGTCAGAGTAATGTCCAAAATGAACCAGGACCGCTTGATTCGAGCATGGAGATGATTTAGATCTCATATAGAAGCAGTTGTTGAAGCTGAAAGTGGCTTTATTGAATAACATTATAGAAATGAAGGTTTATTTTTAACCTCATAGCATTTTTTGATAAAGTTATCTGTTTTTATATATCTGTTTTGATTTTTTGTAAGCACAAATCTGTCCTCAAATACGC
>NW_026304559.1:0-437 GCF_001194135.2 Octopus bimaculoides | reverse complement strand
TAGATAGATAGATAGATAGTTTCCCAGTCACTATTTCCGTTAACCCAGTTCCAATGGCAAGTGTTGAGTCGATCCGTGTATATAGTAAGAAGAAACATTGCTCAGATGCCAGGAAGTGGGTTCAAACGAATGACCTCATCATTGTGATGTACACAAAAGATATAAGAATAAATATAAATCTGATATGTATTTGTTTGAGAGGATGGATGAACAAAAACTTCGAAACACGAAAACCTTCAACAGGTGGAATAAGTGAATGCAATAACCAACGGATATGCTTTACCTAATACAGAAACTGCAGGAGCTGCTCACACAGGTTTTACAAGCGCTTCTGAATCCGTGGCAATGTTGTAAAATTTTCCGTGTCATCAACAGGTATTTTAGGGGTCATGGATCTTTTTTAAAACGGGGGCCACATTTTTCATTAATGTTTTACG
>NW_026304558.1:309-488 GCF_001194135.2 Octopus bimaculoides | reverse complement strand
ATATATATATATATATATATATAATATTTAGTATATATGGTTTGAAATTGTGTCTGTTAGCCACCTGACATTTTGTTTGGGTGTATGTATGTTTGTATGTATATCTATCTATCTAACCATCTCTCTCTCTCTATCTATCTATCTATCCATCCATCCATCCATCCGTCTGTCTGTCTGTC
>NW_026304557.1:0-738 GCF_001194135.2 Octopus bimaculoides | reverse complement strand
AGAGAGAGAGAGAGTGAGAGAGAGAGAGTGAGAGAGAGTAGGTGAAAACTAAGTAGGCATTAAGAATTGGTAATAAAATATTTACTCCCTTTACACATTTATTGAAACAAGAGATAAATATTCTTTATTACATGAGAAAATGACAGTAAATATTTATATTTCAACGTAAGCCCTTCAAACGGTCAGGGGTGGAATGAACAACCTTCTGAAGGACGTCGCAGGGATATTATTGAGAACCTCATGAGTCCGTGTCTCCAATTCCTCCAGTGTGCAAGGTTTCGTCTTGTACGCCTCCTCTTTTGTGTAACCCCACATGTAAAAATCACATGAGGTGAGAACTGAACCTCTTGGAGTTCTGGGCTTCAGGAATTTTGCAGTCATAGTTTCCAGGTTTTAGCTCCTGCACAGACAAAAATTCTTTATGCAACTTCGTATGTACTGTGTGTCTTCTTACTCCACTTTCACGAGCTTCTGGACATCTTGATTTTTGCGGACATCGATTAAACATTTACTGCACTTTTGCCACGTTCTCTGCTGATTTGGATGTGGTTGGAGGTCCACATTTTCTTGCATCGTTCACAGAGGCCGTGGTGATCAGTTTTGCAGGACAACTTTTTATTGTCTCCGGACGTAGTGTTGCATACTTACCTTTTTATGCGCGCCATTATCTCTGAACCAAAACAACAGAATTCCACACTTCATAGCGTACTGCTATTTTAGATCGCTCCCTCACAGCCA
>NW_026304556.1:281-391 GCF_001194135.2 Octopus bimaculoides | reverse complement strand
ATGGATGTGTGTACATATGTATGTATATATATGTATATATATATGTGTGTATATATGTGCATGGGTATATGTGTGGGTATATGTATATGTGGGGGTGTATGCATGTATAA
>NW_026304556.1:0-108 GCF_001194135.2 Octopus bimaculoides | reverse complement strand
CACACGGTTGTGTATGTATGAATAAGTATGGGTATATGTGAGGGGACATATGTGTATAATGTATAGATGAGAATGTATTTATCCTCATTGTTACTGTTGTGGCTATGG
>NW_026304555.1:0-404 GCF_001194135.2 Octopus bimaculoides | reverse complement strand
GTCTGAAGGAGCAAGATTGGGAGAATAAGGTGGATGAGGAATTTTTTCCCTGCCAAGCTCTTCAATCTTCTCTGATGTGATCTTTGCAGTGTGGGGTCACACATTATCCTGATGAAACATCACTCCTTTTCGATTCACTAAAGCGGGTCTTTTTTTCTTCAAAGCTTGTTTCAAACGCTCTAATTGCTGACAGTAGACTTGAGCATTGATTGTTGCATTAGGTGGTAACAATTCAAAGTGAATTACTCCTTTGCAATCCCACAAGATAGAGAGAAGAACCTTTTTCCCATGAAGTTCCCTTCTCAGTTGTGGTTGAGCTTTTCCCCTTTTACCAAGCCACTGTCTACGACGTAAAACATTTCGATAGAAGATCCATTTTCGTCACCAGTCACAAGTCTATCCAA
>NW_026304554.1:0-434 GCF_001194135.2 Octopus bimaculoides | reverse complement strand
TCAGCCCTTTCACACTTCGTTCATTCCACTCTTCGTTCTTTCGTTCCCCTTCTCTCACATTTCCTGGCCTTCTCTTCATGTTCACTTTCCCTCTTCTTTCACTTCACTCCGTACCTTTCATTTTTTCTCGCCCTCCTTAATTCTTCTATCCCTCTGCCTCTACCTCTCTTTCTTCTCTCCCCACGTGACCGGTGATCGGCCAAGCATGACCTTTCTTTCTTGGTTCGATTACCATCCGTGCAACATCTCCTCCCTGCGCCTGTCAAATCTTATGTCCCTGCCGTAAGGCTTTACTTCCACACACGCCAGCCTAACTTAATTCGTCCTTAGTCGAAAGACACCTTTTGTTATGTCCTGTTATTTGCATTTGTATTCGTGTAACATTTCTCCGTTTTTTTTCCGTCCTTGTTTTCGTATACATTTGCTGCTTTCTT
>NW_026304553.1:0-366 GCF_001194135.2 Octopus bimaculoides | reverse complement strand
TAGCCTTTCTTTGATATTGCTGCACCTCTTATATGTCCATAGCTTACACTAGGTACATCTTATAGAGTTCCTACCTACGCCTTTTCTACAGATCGAGCAGGGCCATCTATGTGAAGGGATTTGTGGTTTGTCTACCTTTCTATTTATTAGGACTTTAGTTTTTGCGAGGTTGACTCTAAGGCCCTTTGATTCTAATCCTTGCTTCCACACCTGAAACTTCTCCTCTAGTTCTGATAGTGACTGAACAATTAGAGCAAGTTCATCAGCATAGAAGAGCTCCCAGGGGCAACCTGTTTTCAATTCATCAATCTATATTTTTGCCATGATAGATCACTAACCACTACACACATTTTTTCTCTTTTTTTT
>NW_026304552.1:0-326 GCF_001194135.2 Octopus bimaculoides | reverse complement strand
AGAGAGAGAGAGAGAGAGAGAGAGAGAGAGAGAGAGAGAGAGAGCTTTTGGCTGTTACTATCCAAAAGAGGTTTTTCATCCCAAGACTTACATGCTATTATTTATAGCTTTCTGCATGCTTCAAAAGCCATTATTCCAAAGAAGAGTTATTTCACATTCTCTTCTGGGTTTATAAATTCTTGACACCAACATCGTTGGCATATATATGGATAGATGCCTTTGTTTATACACACACACACACACACACACGCACAGATAGAGAGATATATAGACAGACAGACAGATATGTATATGTATGTGTGTATATATATATATATATATATATA
>NW_026304551.1:0-569 GCF_001194135.2 Octopus bimaculoides | reverse complement strand
ATATATGCAGCATCGCACTTTGTACCTGAAATAAATTACGTTTACTAATTTTTTTTTGTGAAAAGGTCACCGCCTTCTTTACTTGTTATTTTTTCCAAAAAATATAATTAAAAACAAAAAACGACGAAACCTTTCTACTTATTCGACTAAAGGAGTAGGTCTCGAATCCGAAACTGGTCATCCTGAGCCATTTAGCCTCAGATTAAGTCGAAAATAACGTGTTGAGGCTTCCATCTTTCATGTATTTTAGTAAATGGTTGACTGTTAGCTACAAGTCCGTCCGTATGACCCTTAGGGGTCAATATAAGATTTAGTTGTTAAAATTTATGTGTAATAAAATCGGTTATACCTCTACAATGCTCAAAATATTTCAACATTTTTTTATACAGCTTACTAATAATATTTAATTATAAAAATATAATAGGCCTTTTTTTTCTTTTTTAATTGAACATCGAATGACGAATAGGATCCGCCTGAACGAAACAGAAATCAAAGGGACTCTAAAGTCTAGAAAAAATGGTTGGGAACCACTAAGTTAGTTGGTAGCACAATTATATATATATCGTGGG
>NW_026304550.1:0-291 GCF_001194135.2 Octopus bimaculoides | reverse complement strand
CTATCTATCTATCTATCTATCTATCTATCTATCTATCTATCTGTTTGCATAAAATATCATCATCTGGTCGAGCTTGCTCGGACATATTTAATTAGCACACGCCATCCATTTCGGCCTTGCATTAGTAGAAGGAGGTCTTCGGAAGGGCATCTAGTGTCTCTGGTGAGTTGATCAGTTGGTCGACATACGTTTGTGTTCGATCGACCAGCTCGAGTACAGCCACGCTTTGGCATCCATAGAAGTAAGTCACTTGCCAGCTCTTGTTTAACTTGCCGACCATATCCCGGAAGG
>NW_026304549.1:0-253 GCF_001194135.2 Octopus bimaculoides | reverse complement strand
TTCCATGAAGATTCCAGTGTTCTGTCTTAAGTTTGTCCTGATTATCCTTGATTCTAGGTTTAGCTCTCATGCTTTGAATTTTCTATTTAATTCTCTTATAGATTCAGCTATGAGAACTGAATTATCAGCTATAAGATGTTCCCAGGGACACCCAGTCCCAAACTCCTGCGATGGCCTGTACAACTATGGTGAATAGGACAGGAATAAGGGCTGAACCTTAATGAACTCATATGTGTGTGCGTGCGTGCGTGCA
>NW_026304548.1:2019-2913 GCF_001194135.2 Octopus bimaculoides | reverse complement strand
CTACAAACATGCATATATATACATATACATATACATACATATATGCTGTGTGTATATATGTATATATAGTCACTTTGGGAGAGACATCTGTACTCAGACGTACCGTACATGAAACACACACACACACACACACAAATATTGGTATTTTGTAATTTCCTATGACTGTAATATAAGTACAAGATCATCATCATCATCACCATCATCATCATCATCATCATCATCATCATCATCATCATCTTACGTAAAGCGACAATGATACTATAACAGTAATAATGATGATGATGATAAAAATAATTATTATAATAATTATGATGTTTTTGTCTCATTTTTTCCCTGATTATTCTTGAAATGATGATGATGATGGTGGTGGTGATGACGATGACGATTATGATGATGTCAAGGATGATTGATAATCCTGGTGATGATGATGACGATGATGATGTCTTTTACCTTGATAAAACATTGCACCAGTGAAAATAATAGCAATATTCATAACGATGGAGACAGCAGTGACGATAAAGAGGACATTGGTGATGACAAGAATGATGACGAAAGTGATGACAGTGATGACGATGATGATGATGATGAAAATTCATCTTTGCAAAATAAAAAACAAACAAAACAAAGAAAACAAAACTGATTATGATAATGGTGTTGATGATGATAGTGATGATGACAATGCTGATGACGGTGATGGTAGTGGTGGTGATGGTGGTGGTGGGACATTGGTGATGATGGTGATGGTGGTGGTGGGACAATGGTAAAGGTGATGGTTAGAGTAATGATGATGATGATGGTGGTGGTGATGATGACAATGACGGTGATGGTGGTGGTGGTGGGACGATGGTAAAGGTGATGGTTAGAGTAATGATGATGATGATGGTGGTGGTGATG
>NW_026304547.1:595-698 GCF_001194135.2 Octopus bimaculoides | reverse complement strand
GTGTATATACATATACATATATATATATGTGTATATACATATATATATATGTGTATACATATACATATATATATATGTGTATATACATATACATATATATATA
>NW_026304547.1:269-373 GCF_001194135.2 Octopus bimaculoides | reverse complement strand
ATGTGTATATACATATACATATATATATATATATGTGTATATACATATACCTATATATATATGTGTATATACATATACATATATATGTGTATATACATATACAT
>NW_026304547.1:137-259 GCF_001194135.2 Octopus bimaculoides | reverse complement strand
ATATGTGTATATACATATACATATATATGTGTATATACATATACATATATATATAAGTGTATATACATATACATATATATGTGTATATACATATACATATATATGTGTATATACATATACAT
>NW_026304547.1:0-127 GCF_001194135.2 Octopus bimaculoides | reverse complement strand
ATATGTGTATATACATATACATATATATGTGTATATACATATACATATATGTATATATATATACATATATATATGTGTATACATATATACATATATATATATGTGTATATATATATACATATATATA
>NW_026304546.1:0-288 GCF_001194135.2 Octopus bimaculoides | reverse complement strand
ATTGGTAGTGTGTCTGTTTATTTGACTCTCACTCTCCTTCGTTTCTCTGTGTTTTTTTCTTGGATCGTTCGTAAGCGTTCATAAGAGAAAGTAGCAATTGAAACGATGTGTAAGAGGAAAAGAAATAGTTAATTTTAGAGGGGCAAAGTAATTTTGTATGTAGTTTTAGTATCTGTCATTACAGTATCGAAATGTGACTGTTTCAGTTTTGATCTTTTTGTATTTGTTGCTGGATTAATCGTAAAAGTTCATAAGAGAAAGTAGGAGTTGAAAGGATTTGTATTAGAA
>NW_026304545.1:0-236 GCF_001194135.2 Octopus bimaculoides | reverse complement strand
CCTTCTAAATACATATACATATATACATACACACACACACACATATGTATATATATACAAACATACATAATATATATATATACAAACATGCATGATATATATTTATATATGTATGTATGTATTTGATACAAGCTATCAGTACAGCTAATGCCCCATTAAGGCTATGCTCTCATTCCTTCCAAACATTTCATTTTCGTTTATTTATCTTGTCTTGCACAGACTCACTTTCATTCCCT
>NW_026304544.1:0-236 GCF_001194135.2 Octopus bimaculoides | reverse complement strand
TGAGTGTGTGTACGTATGTAAACAATAGGCTCCCACAGTTTTCGTCTATCAGATTTCCTCACTAAGTATTGGTCGGCATTGGTATGTTTAAATATATTAATAACGCAGTCATATTAACTATATTAATATATGTAAAGGTGGCAAACTGGCAGAAACGTTAGCATGCCCGGCGCAATACTTAGCGGCATTACGTCTGCCGTTACGTTCTGAGTTCAAATTCCGCCGAGGTCGACTTT
>NW_026304542.1:0-701 GCF_001194135.2 Octopus bimaculoides | reverse complement strand
TAACTAATAACTATTTTATTCGAGTTATAACTTTTAATATAAACTTAGAACACATTTTAACCTTTCCCAAACCACTGATATTATTCTTTCATTTTCTCTAGGTAATTCTGAGTTTCTTCTACCTATTACTTTTTCGAAAACCTTAGCTTTATTTCTCTTAATTTAGTCCTGTTTTTCTAATCTTTATTCCTCTCCCTTTTTTCCTCTACCTTCTTCCCCACTTTCTTTCTGTTCAGGATTTGGCCATTAATATTATGGTTTTACTCATAAATAATACTACCCCACATTAATGTATATCATATTTTAACTAGATATGTTTATCTTGTTCCAATTATTATTGTTCCCTATAGTTTTAAACTTAGTAATTTAGTGTTTCATTGTATTATTCTAATTATACTGTAGAATAGATATATTTCTTTAATACCTTGACTTTAATTCCCTTACCTTAAATTTTTTCCAAATTCTTACCACTCCTTAGGGTATTGTCATTCCATTTCCTTTTTTTTTTCTTTTTTTCCCTCATGCTTGATTTACCCCTAACCTGCTATACATCACTACTAAATCTACCTTCCTCTATATTTGAAATTACTACTATCCATCCAATTAGATTTTATATTCTTGTTTGATTCACTAATCTGTTGAACAGTAGCTTAGTCGAGATGGTATGTTTTCTTCTCTTACTCTTGTTTTTTGCAAACATC
>NW_026304541.1:340-451 GCF_001194135.2 Octopus bimaculoides | reverse complement strand
ATATATATATATATATATATGTATGTATATATATATATGTGTGAGTGTATATATATTTATTTATATATTTATGTGTTTCAGCCAAGTGGCTGTGGTCATGCTGGTGCACCA
>NW_026304541.1:0-105 GCF_001194135.2 Octopus bimaculoides | reverse complement strand
ACGTATGTATATATATATGTATATATATATATACGTATGTATATATATATCTATATATATATATACGTATGTATATATATATGTATATATGTATGTATATATATA
>NW_026304540.1:0-372 GCF_001194135.2 Octopus bimaculoides | reverse complement strand
GTGTGTGTGTGTGTGTGTGTGTGTGTGTGTGTGTGTGTGTGTTTGATAGTTTGTGTACGTACGGCAGCGTGTGTGTGCGATAGCGCGTGTGTGTGATAGCGTGTGTGTGTGTGATAGCGTGTGTGCCTGTGGTAGTAACTGTGTGTACATGTGCGATAACGCGCCGGTGTGTGTGTGGCTGCTGGAATGTTCCTGACTTTAAGAATATCGCAAAAGGTTTGGTTGGAGACTCAGCCTTCCGTATTTCTGGTACAGGGCTTAGAAAAAGTGAAGGGTCGCTGCAATAAGTGTGAAGATATATATGTGTGTGTATGTGTTTTTGTTTAGAGATAAATCGATGCTTTTGATGAAAAGATAATGCGACATATGTAC
>NW_026304539.1:0-566 GCF_001194135.2 Octopus bimaculoides | reverse complement strand
CCTCTATACACGATCATACAAAACCCCCTTTTTGTATTTATTTTTACTCACACACATATATATATATATATATGTTCTTGTCTACGTTTTGTTTGCAATGTCCTGTACCCAGATATGCACCTATATATACAGGCAGACGTAGGTATGCACATACCTGTACGTATATATGCATATACTCATTTATTATTTGTTTTACATGATCGAACGCCTGCGTCATCCCTGTTGTAAGTAGTTTTTTCAACTTTATATTTTCTGACGCGACTCTGTCACTCTTTCCCCCTCTCGTTCTTCCTCTGTTACTACTACGTATCTCTCTTTACCCCTCTCGTTCTTCCTTCTGTTACTACTATATCTCTCTCTTTCCCCTCTCGTTCTTCCTCCTGTTACTACAATATTTCTTTCTTCCTCTCTTTCTCTCGTTGCTCACCTATTCTTCTACTTCCTCCCCTTGTTTCTCCCTCTACCACTCTCTCTCTCTTCCTTACCCCTCCCTGGTCACATGTGTCTAGTCACTAATTCTTTTCTTCCTTGGCTATCGCCAAGCAAACACGCGAACTTACTTCGTC
>NW_026304538.1:0-240 GCF_001194135.2 Octopus bimaculoides | reverse complement strand
CGTAGATGGTCTATTTCCAGCATAATGGATGTCCACTTAGTGATCATCCCTTATTATACGTATGTAATACAATGTTTTCTGAATTTTCAGATTTTTCTTTATGCTAGACCACTGGTTTTAAATAGATGTTAATTAAATTAACATCCAATTTATCACCCTTATTATTTAAATTTTAAATAAGTATGTTCTGTAACCGGCAACGGTTACTGCAGTGAATTATCTTCTGCAGAATTGTTTCCG
>NW_026304537.1:0-206 GCF_001194135.2 Octopus bimaculoides | reverse complement strand
ATCAACTGGAAGCCTCGACGTCGTAAGCGACGGAGTGCCAACAACACGTGCCCCTGGAATACTCAACCACTTACACGTTAATTAAATGCGTGGCTTGTTCCGTTTGTTAAACAATCGGAACGGTTATCGTCGAAGCTGATTGAGACGCATTTCTGTTTATATTTGGTGTCCCAACACAATAGCAAGCGAAATAATACATACTTACA
>NW_026304536.1:0-321 GCF_001194135.2 Octopus bimaculoides | reverse complement strand
TCGTTTGACAACCGATACTGGTGTGTTTACGTCCCCGTAACCTAGCGGTTTGGCAAAAGTGTTCGATAGAATAAGTACTAGGCTTACAAAAGATAAAACTTGGGGTCGATTTGTTCGATTAAAGGCGGTGTTCCAGCATGACCGCAGACAAATGACTGAAACAAATAAAAGAATCAATCTGTCTATCTTTGTACCTAACTATCTATTTACTTGCGGACACTGTATTATTTCACAAATTGGTGATGCCGGCTATCTACAACGGTCCAATAAGCTTCACTCATTGGGTAGTTCCGTGTTCTTTTTCACAACCGCAAGGGATCT
>NW_026304535.1:0-358 GCF_001194135.2 Octopus bimaculoides | reverse complement strand
GTGTGTGTGTGTGTGTGTGTGTGTGTGTATTTGTAATTATATACTATGTGTGTATATCCCACTGAAGAGGCAGGGTATGTTCTTATGCAAAGCCAGAAATCTAGATCTGGTATTATCCAATAATTTTTTGCTAGTTTATTTGTCTCTTTGTCTTTTCTCCTGGTGCTGTATGAATACTTGATGTGATTTTAGAGTCAAGCTTTGACTGCTATCTTTAGCAGGATTGTGTCATTTAGATACACTTCATTATAATTTTAATAATAATTATTGCCTATAAAGTTTTTATTCCCATGCTGGTCACATGATATGATCAGTATTGTAAAAAAGGATCTTACCCAAATATATATGTATGTATGTA
>NW_026304534.1:161-336 GCF_001194135.2 Octopus bimaculoides | reverse complement strand
ATGTATACATATATATACACACGTATATACACACATGCATACACATATATTCATACATACATACAAATACATATATATACCTATTTAGTTATAGGCGTAGATGCATATATATATATGTGTGTATGTGTGTATATATGTGTGCATTTTTGTATTTATGTGTATATGGGGATGGATA
>NW_026304534.1:0-103 GCF_001194135.2 Octopus bimaculoides | reverse complement strand
TTATGTATATGAGTGCGTATATATGTGTATACATATGTGTATATATGTATATCACTATGTGTGTTTGTATGTATATATATTTGCATGTATGTGTTGTCCATCC
>NW_026304532.1:0-568 GCF_001194135.2 Octopus bimaculoides | reverse complement strand
TATATATACCAGTGGTCACCCTGCCTTTATTCCGGTATAGGAGAGTATTGAAGTTCGCTTGGAGCATTGTGTATTGTTTGAAAAATATAATGTGTTTTGAATAGCACAATAATACAATATAATTGTTGTAAATTAATCATCCGTTGTCTGATATGATATTTCTGATATGATATTTCGCTGCTATAATCGGTTTCCTAACGGCTTTTTTGTTTTTGTGCTTCCGGAAGCGTCTCTGCAGTAGTCTCACGAAGCTCCTTCCAGAATTTCTCATGTATTATTTATAAAAAAAGAAAAAAGGAGGAACAAAAGGAAACTTCACGTATAATACACAACTTAGAAGCAACGCTACAGATGTTCCAGCAGACACGAGCTTGAGACATGGCCGCACTCACGCACTTCTGATAAGGAAATCCAGAAGGAGCTTCGAGAGACCACTACAGAGACGCTTCCGGAGAGAGAGAAAAAACGGTTAGAAAACCGATTATAGCAGTGAATCGATCAATTCCAAGCAATATCTCAAGAAGGAATTTTTATATTCCAAAATATTATATCAGACTATGGATGATTA
>NW_026304531.1:0-737 GCF_001194135.2 Octopus bimaculoides | reverse complement strand
TTTTTTAGGGTGAAGACCCGCTTTTGGGGTGGCTAAGAGTGGCTCATGTCACTTACTCCAGGTTCGCTTTCTCTGAACATTTCGGTAGATAATCCATTTCAGATCACCTGTCACAATTTGCTTTAAAAAAGGCGCGTTTTCATTCCGTTTATAAAGCGAACCACAGATGGAAATGCGATCCAAAAGGTTCTTCTCACTCAACTATTGTGGTACCCAAACATCGTAGCGATTTGTGTGCCGAAGCTTTACCGGGTGCTCATGAACGACGGATTTTGATAGGTTGAGGCTTTCTGCTAATTCTCGGGTTGTGCAATGTGGGTTATTCTTAATTAATGACTTGATTTGGTCATCATCTGTAATAGATGGTCTGTCTAATTGCTCTTTATCAATAAGGCTCCAATCTCCAGCTCGGAACTTTGCGAACCGCCTCCGTACAGTTCTTTCGGATAAAGAAACATCACCGTAGATTGAGTATATTTCTTTGGTTGCTTGTGAGGCATTTTTCTCTTTACAGAAAAAGAAAAGCATCAAGTGCCGAAAATGAACTTTCTTATCTTCTATTTTAAAGGGTTATAGAATTAACACAGGTTATAGGAACATAAACCTTCTTGCACGAAAAGATAGCTTAAACTGTGCTCTAAATGGAGGTGTAATCAAATCCTATTTTATGAACTCAGCCATGTTTTAAAATAAGTCGAAAGGTAAGCTACTATATAAATCGGCACGAACTTTCCGGA
>NW_026304529.1:1193-2161 GCF_001194135.2 Octopus bimaculoides | reverse complement strand
ATGTGTGTATGTGTGTATGTGTGTAAGTGTGTAAGTGTGTATGTGTGTATGTATATATATATATATAGAGAGAGAGATAGATAGATTCACAAACCGATAGATAGATAGATATATTTTCTCTTGTCAAAGAAAACATTTTCTAGCGTTCGCTGTTTTGCCTTCGATGTTTGTTTTCCTTCGGCTTCATTGTATGTCTCCACTGACCTGTTTTTGTTCCCAACTTTGACGATCCACAAATCCCAATTTTAATTTTGCAACTTATGGAAGCAACTGTCTTCAAATTTTCATATTCCCTTTGAATGCTTGAGATGAGAAGTAGATAGACAGTCGACAACTAAACAAGGGTCGTTCTTTTTGTTACTCGTCCTGTTTTCCATTTGTTTGTCTAGTTTTTGCGTATTGAACTCACTTGTTTCCGAATTTCATGTTGTATACTGTTGGTGACATCCTGTACCCATATATGCGTATATATATATTATTTACATTATTATTTGATTGAAAGCTACACATCCATTTTCAAGTAAGTTTATCTTAATCTTTTTGATGAGACTCTACTCTATACTGTTTTCTACCCCATCATTTTCCCTCAGCCTTTTCTCTAATTCCCTTCTTCTCCCCTTCACCGTTTTCTATCTCTCTCTCTGTCCCCTCTTTCTACATTTCTCTATCGTTGCTCACATGTAACCACTGTCCATCTTTCTTTTCCTCACGTGATTATATTTCTTTTCTTTCCGGACTGTCCTAAGGACAGGACTTATCCTATCTTTCTGCTATGTTTTCTGTTATAAAAGAAAATATTTCTCCACCATTCGCTATTTTACCCTCGTTGTGGTCTATAGACCCTCCATGTTTGCTTTCGTTTGGTTTCCTTCTATGTCTCCTTGTATGTAATTGAAGGGAGAGGAAAGAAAATAATTATCCTGTGAAGGAGAAGTAGTGAGAGTCATAGCCATGACTGCCAGGGTTTG
>NW_026304529.1:0-844 GCF_001194135.2 Octopus bimaculoides | reverse complement strand
AAGTTTATTATGCATTGTACAATTTATATATGCTTGCAGAGGCATCCCTATAAATTAGGGCTCACGCATACTCAGAAGAATCATTTCAGAGATGAGATGTTTTGTTTACATTTTACGATGGCCATTTTCTCTAATATTTCGATGTGTTTGTATATTTACGGTATGTATTGTTTGTTATCAGTTTACTCGTAATTCTAGTTGAACCCAATTGACCCGGATCTTAGTGCTGCCCATCAAGGATTTTTTCATTCATAGAAAAATTATTATTGGAAGTAAGAAAGGAGAGGAGGCCATTATTCCGTGCATTAGTCTCCCTCCTAATGCAATGACCCTTCCCTTTAGTATCAGCAGACAACACTTTTCTGTTATTCCAGTACTTGCAATGATTATAAACAAATCACAAAGGCAGAGCTTCAGTAATGCTGGCATCACCCTACTATCATGAGTATTCAGCCATATTATTGTGCAGAAGTAAAAGCAATAATGATTTTAAAATTTTGGTTAAAAACCATCACAAACAAATTAAACTAATTAATGGCAGGGTTTTTACTAAAAACGTCTTGTTGAAGCAATTAGTAAGATAAAGGCTTTAAACTTTTAATTTTAATTTTATTTTCCGTATCATTTTCATGCCGTCTTTTCTGTCAGCATTGGACACTAATAACTATAATCATAAATAAATATATAAATAAATAATAATAATAATAATAATAATAATAATAATAATAATAATAATAATAATAATAATAATAATAATAATAATAATAATAATAATGGTTATAATAATAATAATTATGGTTATAAAATATTTGATAAAAATATAAATCATCTCATTTACAATGGT
>NW_026304528.1:0-539 GCF_001194135.2 Octopus bimaculoides | reverse complement strand
TATATATGTATGTATGTATATATATGTATATGTATATATATATGTATATACATATATATGTTTATATATACATATATATGTATATATGTATATATGTATGCATACATATATAAATATGTATATATGTATGTATATATATATATATATATATATATATATATATATATATACACGCATACATACATATATATATATATAGGTGCAGGCATGGCTATGTGGTAAGTAGCTTGCTTACCAACCACATGGTTCCAGGTTCACCTTGTGCCAGCGTCTTCTACTGTAGCCTCGGGCCGACCAAAGCCTTGTGAGTGGATTGGATTTGGTAGACGGAAACTGAAAGAAGCCCGTCGTATATATATGTGTGTGTGTGTTTGTCCCCCATCATCGCTTGACAACCGATGTTGGTGTGTTTACGTCCCCGTAACTTAGCGGTTCGGCAAAAGAGTACGATAGGATGAGTACTAGACTCACAAAGAATAAGTCCTCGGATCGATTTGTTCGACTAAATGCGGTGCTCCAGCATGGCCGCAGTCAAATGA
>NW_026304527.1:0-716 GCF_001194135.2 Octopus bimaculoides | reverse complement strand
ATATATATATATATAGGTATGTATGACTGTATATGTACGTGTGTGCATGTGTGTGTGTGTATTTATGAATAAATATATATTGTGTGCACATATGTACGGAGGAATGTTGTTAATAATTATTTGCGAATGTTTCCTATGTGTTGTATGTACGAAGAAGTTTATGCATGTATGTGAATTTAGTATGTAAGTTTGGAGTTAGATTGTTCATAATATTTGTTGTAAATTTTATTGAATAAGCCGATACTGTCAGGATTTAAGTGTCATAAGTAGATGCATATAACATAATTTTTAGATTTTTATAATAGTTGATGAGTGAAATTCTGTCATCAAAGGTGGAAGCTTCATTTTTACAGCTGCTTGTTCCCATACTTGTTTATTCACGATGCTGAACCCCTACACAAATACCAACCTTTCTATTCTATGCTTGTTTTTTCTTTATCTTTCTATTCTCAAATTCCATAACAAATTCGCTATGTAGAGTAACACTTAAGTTTCTCTTTTTTTTTTCTTTTTTGTGTAACATAGCAAAATATGCCTATTTTCCATACAGTGATGGTATGTGTGAAGTGAATGTTTTAAATACAATTTAATTTATCTGAGAATTGTCATCAGTTCTATGTTATTTACCCATGATAGATTATGTGCTTCATCTTGTAATCATGAGAACAAGTTAAAGATTAGCTAAAACCAACCCTTTAACCATATATATATATATA
>NW_026304526.1:0-505 GCF_001194135.2 Octopus bimaculoides | reverse complement strand
ATATATTTATAAACATAATTAAGGGATCAGCAAATATTTGCTTCACCAATTAACGAAGTTCAGAAATAGCAGCTAAAAAAGCTGAGAATCCCACAGATAGAACTCACAAAGGCAAAAACAAGAAGAAAACAAACAATGAAAAACTAACCATTCCGACGGTTATGCTTTCAGATCTGTGTCGGTGTGGAATGTTACTCGTTCATGCTTGCACAGTTTGCTGGCATAGTCGAATTTACTGCTGGAATACAGTATTGTTGAAGGAAATTGAGTGTCAATCATAATCCAGAAACGCGTCTACTGTTAACCGTCGGAATGGTTAGTTTTTCATTGTTTTTTTCTTCTTGTTTTTGCCTTTGTGAGTTACAAGTGATGCTATCAATGGGATTTTCAGCTTTTTTAGCTGCTATTTCTGAACTTCGGTATATGGTGAAGCAAATATTTGTTGTTCCCTTAATTATGTTTATATACATATATATATATATACATATATATATATATATATATA
>NW_026304525.1:0-289 GCF_001194135.2 Octopus bimaculoides | reverse complement strand
AAGTGTTTCGTTAATGAAAAATGTGGCCCCCGTTTTAAAAAAGATCCTGATAACCTCGTCTTTAAAATATGTATTTATATTTACATTATGTTTCGATTGCTGATCGCATTTTTATTCTAATATATATCCATCCGGGCTGAATTCTAAGGAGGGACAGTTATTTGTAAACCAAAAGTATTAATGTTTTTATTCACTAAGCAACTGACGCCAGTACGTTCAAACATAACGGTTCCCAGTTTGAAACCAGCTAGGATAGAATATATATATATATATATATATATATATATAT
>NW_026304524.1:0-233 GCF_001194135.2 Octopus bimaculoides | reverse complement strand
TGACCATACCAGTGCAATCATCTCTCTTGCACACCACAACTGATGCTTCTATTTTAATTAACCAGTTCTTACATCAATGTTTTGGCATTCATTCTATGTTATAAAATATTACTTTTATTAGTTTACATTGATCTAAATTTTACTTTAATTTCAGCCGCTGATATCCTTTTTTTGAAAGTACATGATGCAATTCTGGATGTATCTGGGAAAATTTTGTGGCCTAAGAAAAATGT
>NW_026304523.1:0-204 GCF_001194135.2 Octopus bimaculoides | reverse complement strand
CAACAATAATAACAATGATGATACTTACAATAATGATGGTGATGATGATGGTGATAACAATGATAATGATGATTATAACAATAATGATGATGATGAGGATGATGATGATGATAACAATGATGACAGTGATGATGATGATTATAACAATAATGATGATGATGATGATGAGGATGATGATGATGATAACAATGATGACAATGACGA
>NW_026304522.1:0-254 GCF_001194135.2 Octopus bimaculoides | reverse complement strand
ACTTGACAACCGAAGCTGGTGTGTTTACATCCCCCGTAACTTAGCGGTTCGGAAAAAAAACGATAGAATAAGTACTAGGCTTATAAAGAATAAGCCTTGGAGTCGATTTCTTCGACTAGAAAACCCTTTAAGGCCGCAGTCCAGCATGGCCACAGTCAAATGGCTGAAACAAGTAAAATAGTAATCTATTTTCTGAGAAAGATTTATAAATTACTAGCAGAAATACCCGGCGTTGCCCGGGTTAAAGAGAATAA
>NW_026304521.1:0-395 GCF_001194135.2 Octopus bimaculoides | reverse complement strand
TATGTATGTATGTATGTATGTATGTATGTATGTATGTATGAACAACAAGCTTCTTTCAGTTTCTGCCTACCAAATGTACTCATAAGGCTTTGGTCTGCCCGAGACTATAGTAGAAAACACTTTCCCAAGTGCTGTAAGATTGAACCTGGAACCATGTGGTTAAGAAGCAAACTTCTTACCATACAGTCAGACCTGGTACTATTCAGCTACAGTAATCACCTCACTACAGAAATTGGCACTTATCACCAACCCTCTCACTTCTTATTTCTTATTTTTTTACTACCCACAAGGGGCTACACACAGAGGGGACAAACAAGAACAGACAAATGGATTAAATCAATTCTCTCGACCCCAGTGCGTAACTGGTACTTAATTTATTGACCCCAAAAGGATGA
>NW_026304520.1:0-260 GCF_001194135.2 Octopus bimaculoides | reverse complement strand
TATATATGTGTGTGTGTGTGTATATATATGAAAGCATGTTTTGAGTGTAGATTTTTCGTGTCTGTATGTGTTAATCTATGTCTGAGATTCTTTGTAGAATGTTGTTACATTAATATCAAAGATTTCCTGTTTGGTTCTGGGATGGTATTTCAAGAGAGAATGTAGGAATGGCGTGTATAAATGTGTTTGTGTGAGTGTACATACACACACACACACACACACACATAAATACACATACACATATGCAGTTATATGCAGTT
>NW_026304519.1:0-331 GCF_001194135.2 Octopus bimaculoides | reverse complement strand
TGTGTGTGTGTACGTATATATATACGTATATATATATATCTGTGAATATATGGATATTTGTATATATGTGCATACACACACATATGTGTGAGTGTGATTGCATATATATATGTATGTATGTATGCTCGTATGTATGTATATATACATGTGTACATGTTACTATGAGGATTATACACATACACACGCTCTCACACACATTCACATACACACACATATCTACTCATGTGTGTCTATGTATGTAAATATATATATGTGTGTGTGTATATATTGGCATGTACGTGTGAATATATGTATGTATGTATGTATGTATGTATGTATGTATGCATGCATG
>NW_026304518.1:0-1327 GCF_001194135.2 Octopus bimaculoides | reverse complement strand
ATATATATATATATATATGTATATATATACTAGCAAAATATATATATATAACGTCAAAAATATATGAATTTCGTGGGGGTTATGTCCTCATTTATGCTCCCTCACTTTCTAACATATACTGCATTATCTGTTCTTATGCATAGAATATAATTTCTAAATTCCATAAAGATCCATTCAGTACTTTTGACCTAGTTTTGGATCATAAAAATGACTAAAAGTTTGGAGTTAAGGCCCCCATTAGGGGTCTTAAAATCCTCATGAAAAGCGGAAACTTTGGGAATACTTCTTGGTTTGTGTCAATTACCTGTGTTTGAAATTTCATCAACATCGGAAATTTATGAATTTTCATGTGGGGTGGGGTTCTGCCCCCTTTAAGCCACCTCAAATTCAAACCAAACATATTACATTGTACCCGGCTTTATGCATTGAATCTAAGTTCCAAATATCATAAGGATCCATTCAATAATTTTTGTCCTTGAAATTGTATGAAACATGCAGCATTACCCTTCACTTTAGGCTTGGGTTTTGTGTTTCAAATTTCATTATCTATCTTTACATGTAGGCTTAACAATATTTGCAACCTAGATAACGCAATTTATTAATGTACTGTAACCTCTAATAATAATAAGAAGAAGAAGAAAGAATATATTGGATTCACAGCGAACGAAATTAAAAGAAGAATTTCCAAGCATTATCAGTTCTTCAAAAATCTCAAATTAGTAAATTCGACAGATCTAAGTAAATACATTTGCGAGTTGAGATCTAATAAAATAGAATACATCCTTAATTGGAATATCATTTGTAGAGCGAAGTCATATACAATAGTTAATAAAATGTGCTTATTATGCACAACAGAGTATATGTGTGTTTGTGTATGTGCTTGATCTCTGTTTGTCCACACCACCCCTTGACGACCAGTGTTGTTGCGCTTACACACTCGTAACATAGCGGTTGGTCAAAAGTGACCGATAGATGAAGTACCAAACCTAAAAATAAGGAAAATTAGTGGGATCGATTCTTCAAGGCGGCATGACTAAAACAAGTAAATGCTTTTACTCTGACCCCTCTCTCATCCCGCTACTCTATACTGTATCTCTGACAGTTTCCATATTATACTAAATAAAGATTTCATTCTTTGTCTTTCCAGTATAACCAAGAAACGATCCGTGCCAGAGACCATCGTCGCTGCTTTAGTAGTGTTTTCCGTTTTTGTTACCAACATACTAATATTTGGTTTCACTGCTGTTCTACCAATTTACCTTGTAGCATTCAAAAAAGTTTTTCCGGACTTACACGATCTTGTACTTTTGATAGTATTTTTACCTTC
>NW_026304517.1:0-254 GCF_001194135.2 Octopus bimaculoides | reverse complement strand
AAAAACCATGCCAAAAATTTAATGTATATGTTAGACAAGGTCCTCCAGGTAGGAAGATACAGATTCTGAATAAGATTTGACTCAAATCATGAAGACCTGGCCAACCCATACCAGCATAGAAAAGTGGACATAAAATGATGATACTATATTCATTCTAAGTTTTTAGAATTTACACAATTGAGGCAGTTGATATCCCTCACCTGAAATGTCTTCACTTTCCTTCACTGGACAAAAAAAACCTCACCATACAAAGT
>NW_026304516.1:382-495 GCF_001194135.2 Octopus bimaculoides | reverse complement strand
TATATATATATAATATATATATATATATACACATATATATACATACATAATATATATGTATAGATACATACACATATATATACATACACATATATATATACATACACATATAT
>NW_026304516.1:0-244 GCF_001194135.2 Octopus bimaculoides | reverse complement strand
TATATATATATATATATACATCCATATATTTTTATACACATATACATACATATATATATATACACGCACATACATGTATATACATATATACATATATATATATACATACACATATATACATATACACGTATATACATATATATATATATTTATTTATATATATATACACACATATATACACATATATATGCACCTATATACATATATATACATACACATATATATATATATATATATATATATA
>NW_026304515.1:121-363 GCF_001194135.2 Octopus bimaculoides | reverse complement strand
GTATTTGTACAGTATGTTTGTTTTCTTCTTGTTACTTAGTTGTGTTGATTCTAATTTCAAAATTTTGTTCTGGATGTTATTTATCCACAAGGTCTGTTTGGGTGGTAGAACTCATGTTCGGATGGGTTTGAGTGAGTATCCTGCTTCTTTTGTGGCTGCAGTGGCTGTCGCATATATTTTCTCATTTATTTCAGTGATATTGCCTGTTGTTTCTGTGGTTGTTAGTTCCGTGACGGCCAGGT
>NW_026304515.1:0-111 GCF_001194135.2 Octopus bimaculoides | reverse complement strand
AGGCAGTAATGTTGTTTTTTTCTTGTGCTCTTGTTGTTGTTGTTGTTGTTGTTCTTTTTCCTTGTACTGTTGCCGTTGTTGTTGCCTTTTCTTCTGGGCTACTGGGCATGT
>NW_026304514.1:0-237 GCF_001194135.2 Octopus bimaculoides | reverse complement strand
GTCTTTTCGTTCTGAGTTCAAATTCCACTGAGGTCAACTTTACCTTTCATTCTTTCGTTTATTTTATTTTTTTAATTAAATGTTTAATAAAGTTAATTTTAATATGCTGTTGAATTAAGGTAAGTTTAACTTTTATTTTTAATTTTCTCTTTCAGCTTTAATTAACTTAACGTGTAGTCATTGTTACTATTTTAATATTTATTACTTTGTACTTTTTTTGATTTTTATTATAGGTCT
>NW_026304513.1:0-494 GCF_001194135.2 Octopus bimaculoides | reverse complement strand
ATATCAACCAACAATAAGTACCAAATGAATTTATATAAAATACTTATTTTTATAAAGATAGAAAGATATTATTAAAAATATCAAAATAAACATTCCATAATCATCCCTACATCCATTATAATATATGCTAACATGTATATTATATACAAAAACCAGCTTACATAAATTATTATCGTTTTAAATACAATTTGAACAAAGTTTAAGGTTAAAATAATAATAAAGATAATATTAGTACATATTTAACCGGTGTAATAGTTAAAGCTAGACTATTTAAGACTAAAAATGTTTATTTAATTATCATTAAAAATCAATTGAATAATAGAAAAATACTAGAATACTTATTTCTACAAACATAGAAATAAAAATAAAAACATGAATGAAAAAAATTACTATGAAAGAAAGATTAAACTTTATATAGCCTAAGTTTTAATAAAAAAAACCTTTAATATTATAAACAATAAAGACTAATTATTAATCAAATATTATTAATCAAA
>NW_026304512.1:0-479 GCF_001194135.2 Octopus bimaculoides | reverse complement strand
ATATATATATATATATATATATATATATACTTACACACACACATATATATGTGTAGACGTACAGATACACAGATGAAAGTGTATTTAATAAATATGTACGCGAAAATTAACAGGAAACTTTCGATCCCCAAATGTATAGTTAAAGCATGATTTCTATGAAATAAAATTTTTTTAGATTTTCAAACATTGTCATTTGGTGGAATCTAACAGGCTGGCATATCGATTATAAATCAAAAATTAGTTTACCACATCTGTGTATATGTGCGTTCCTGTATGTGCGGGTGAGTACATACATACATACATACATACATACATACATACATACATACATACATACATACATACATACATACATATACATATATATATATACATATAGATACATATATAAATATACACACACTCACATACGTAATACCTATCTATATACATATACATACCAAGACACATACGCATGTGTGTCTGTGTTTATATATATA
>NW_026304511.1:0-238 GCF_001194135.2 Octopus bimaculoides | reverse complement strand
ATTATCGAAAATAAATTCTATTCAAAAATATAGCTACTCGTCAGATCGTTTAATATATGTTTGTGAATATTGAGTGTATATTTGTATTTACATGTATGTATAAAGATATATATTTGTGAGTATAGATGTATATTTTTATACATATTGTGTGTGTGAGTCAGTGTGTGAGTGTAGTTTTGTTTTACTAAGTATATATATATGAGTGTATATATATATATATATATATATATATATATAT
>NW_026304510.1:0-224 GCF_001194135.2 Octopus bimaculoides | reverse complement strand
CTCTCTGGCCAATCGCTCATCAACTTTTTCAAGTATCACTCGAAAAGGAAGGTGAGAATAGAGAGACAGTTTTTGCCTCGTAAAAGTTTCATTAAAAGGTGGGTGAATGTAGCAAAGATGGTGCGTGCGAGTGACGATACCTGTTTGAGCATGATCCTATAAATCGAGGAAAAAATAAAAAAGAGAGAGAGAGAGAGAGAGCACTTTCTTCTCATGTGTCTATT
>NW_026304509.1:0-232 GCF_001194135.2 Octopus bimaculoides | reverse complement strand
TGTATGTATATGTGTGTATCTATATATATGTATGTATATGTGTATATATACATGTATATATATATATGTATTAATGTATGTGTATGTCTATATGTATGTGTATATATATGTATGCATATATGTGTATATCTACATATATATATGTATATATGCATATAAATGTGTGTGTATGTATATATATGCATATAAATGTGTGTGTGTGTATATATATATATATATATATATATATATA
>NW_026304508.1:300-450 GCF_001194135.2 Octopus bimaculoides | reverse complement strand
TTTACAAGTGAGCATGTGTATAAGTGTGCGCGCGGTTGTATTTACGCTTGCTTATGACGTATCAATGTTTTAAATTTGCTTACGTGGAAATGTGTATGCATGTGCATCTTTACATATATACGTGTTTACATTCATATATACATAAAGACA
>NW_026304508.1:0-290 GCF_001194135.2 Octopus bimaculoides | reverse complement strand
CATGTAGACAAACACGCATATATAATACTCGCACACGAACACACACACATACACCCACACCGCTCTTGCTCCCTCTCTCTCTCTACATATATCTATCGATCTATCATGTATATACATGCTTGCAAACATACACACACAAACACACACACATATGTATTTACATATATGTATATGTATGCGCGCGTGTATATATATATATATTTTTTTTTACACCACGCTACACCATATCACATAACACACCACTTCGCAGCACACCAACACGCACACACTAGCACTGACCAATTCCCATC
>NW_026304507.1:0-303 GCF_001194135.2 Octopus bimaculoides | reverse complement strand
TGTCGCATTCACACTCTCACACAGACATACATCTTTAACGCCATAATACACATCTCTGTTATTCGTCTTATACGGTTGTGGTCTTTCATTACTGGTCATCTATGTTATCGTCGCATAACATATCATATATATCATCTCTGATACATATTATCGTGTGTTCGACCGTGTGACACGTTTAAATAAAAGGAGTCCTCTGTTTTTCCATTCGTCACCATTGCTCCTTTTTGAGTTCGCACGGTCGTTCCTTACAATTCTGTCGTTTTTTTCTGCTATTTAGGTGATGATTTTTTAAGTTAGCTTATC
>NW_026304506.1:0-329 GCF_001194135.2 Octopus bimaculoides | reverse complement strand
ATATATATATATACAAATATACACACACACATACGTATATATGCATACCCAACATCATCCTCGCATAGATATAAGCCTACATTTATATATAGACATTTATACAAATGAAAACATACACAAACATTAAACGTATACATATATGTACACTCATACAGGTATATATTCACATTCACCGCAAACATGAATATATATATATATTACATATGTATAGGGGTGCATATATCTATATATACACCCTCCTATCTATCAACATACCTACAACCGCAGATATACAAGCATATACGAGGGGTGTATGAAAAGTTTTGAGCCTAACCTAGAAACGGGGCTGC
>NW_026304505.1:384-520 GCF_001194135.2 Octopus bimaculoides | reverse complement strand
TAAAGGGAAGATCGTTTGTAAAGCCAAAGGAAAGATCGTTTGTATAGCTAAACGAAAGATCGTTTGTATAGCTAAAGGAAAGATCTTTTGTATACCCAAACGAAAGATCGTTTGTATAGCTAAAGGAATGATCGTT
>NW_026304505.1:214-374 GCF_001194135.2 Octopus bimaculoides | reverse complement strand
TACCCAAACGAAAGATCGTTTGTATAGCTAAAGGAATGATCGTTTGTATAGCCAAAGGAAAGATCGTTTATATAGCTAGAGGAAAGATCGTTTGTATAGCAAAAGGAAATATCGTTTCTATAGCCAAAGGAAAGATCGTTTGTATAGACAAAGGAAAGAT
>NW_026304505.1:0-102 GCF_001194135.2 Octopus bimaculoides | reverse complement strand
AGCCAAAGGAAAAATCGTTTGTATAGCCAAAGGAAAGATTGTTTGTATAGCAAAAGGAAATATCGTTTGAATAGGTAAACGAAAGATCGTTTGTATAGCTAA
>NW_026304504.1:0-403 GCF_001194135.2 Octopus bimaculoides | reverse complement strand
CCCAGGTCTTCCTGGGCCTGCCTCTTCCACAGGTTCCCTCAACAGCTAGGGTGTGGCACTTTTTCACGCAGCTATCCTCAACCATTCTCACCATGTGACCATACCAGCGCAATCGTCTCTCTTGCACACCACAACTGATGCTTCTTAAGTTCAACTTTTCTCTCAAGGTACTTACACTCTGTCGAGTATGCACACTGACATTACACATCCATCGGAGCATACTGACTTCATTCCAATCGTGCTTACGCATGTCCTCAGCAGTTACAGCCCATGTTTCACTGCCATGTAGCATGGCTGTTCGTACACATGCGTCATACAGTCTGCCTTTTACTCTGAGAGAGAGATGCTTTGTCGCCAGCAGAAGTAAGAACTCTCTGAACTTTGCCCAGGCTATTCTTATTCT
>NW_026304503.1:0-293 GCF_001194135.2 Octopus bimaculoides | reverse complement strand
GAGTGATCACTAGTGATGGCAACATTATGCCTCCATTCATCTTCCCACATAGCCCCAAGAGGATGGCTGCTGGAAGACCCTAAGTCTGACAACAGGACTCTGCACTATGCCACACGAGCAGGGGAACCCATTCATGGCTGTCAGACAATTTCTGTGACCACATCACCCCTAACATCTGCCCACCTAACTCCCCACACTGCAACCCGCTTGATTATTATGTGTGGGGTGCAGTTGAGTTGAGTGGAGGCCAACAAAACTCCTTGTAACACCAAAGATGAACTGAAGGCAAGGAT
>NW_026304502.1:193-392 GCF_001194135.2 Octopus bimaculoides | reverse complement strand
TTGACAACCGATGCTGGTGTGTTTATGTCCCTGTAACTTCGCGGTTCGGCCAAAGAGACCGAAAGAATAAGTACTAGGCTTCCGAAGAATAAGTCCTGGGGTCGATTTGCTCGACTAAAGGCGGTGCTCCAGCATGGCCACAGTCAAAAGACTGAAACAAGTAAAAGATTAAAAGAAAAGATATATATATATATATATA
>NW_026304502.1:0-183 GCF_001194135.2 Octopus bimaculoides | reverse complement strand
ATATATATATATATATATATATATATACAGATAGTTGGGTATGTATCTAGGCTGAACCCTAAATCCCTACACACTTTTTCTCTCTCCATGTTTTCCTTCAAATCCTTTCAGTCGAAAAAGGAAATTTATATGCATATATATATACACAGACATGCAGGAAATAAATAGACACCTTTAATTTTC
>NW_026304501.1:0-1067 GCF_001194135.2 Octopus bimaculoides | reverse complement strand
TGGGTGCTTTTACGTGCCACCGGCACGAAGGCCAGTCACGTGGTACTGGCGACGCCCATGCTCGAAATCGTATATTTTACGTACCACCTGCACAGGAGCCAGTCCATCGGCACTGGCAATCATCTCACTTGAATGTCTTTCCACGTGCTACTGGCACAAGTGCCAGGAAGACAAAGTTGGTAACGATCACGCTGGTGCTATTTACGTGCCACTGGCACAGAAGCGAGACAGCTGCTCTGGCAACGATCGCGCTCAGACGCTGCTCTTAGTGCTCCACTGGTACAGGTGCCATCACGATTTCGCTTTTGCTTGCCCCAACAGGTCTTCACAAGCCGAGTTTAGTGTTCCTACAAATTTAGTTCGATTTCAATTCCGATTTCACTTGCCTCAACATGTCTTCACAAGCACGGTTTTGTGTCCAATGAAAGAATGTTACGCGTAAGTGGGCTGGCTACATCTCTAGCAGAGGCCTTTTGATTTTGGTCTCACTTGACTTGGCGGGTCTTCTCACGCACAGCATATTTCCAAACATCACGATCACAAGTCATTGCCTCAGTGAGGCCTAATGTTCGGAGGTCGTGCTTCACCACCTCATCCCAGGTCTTCCTAGGCCTTGCCTTTTCCACGGGTTCCCTCAACCGCTAGGGTGTGGCAATTTTTCACGCAGCTATCCTCATCCATTTTCACCACAACTGATGCTTCTTATGTTCAACTTTTCTCTCAAGATACTTACACTCTGTCGGGTATGCACGGGGATGGTCAGGTTCCCAGTTTAGCCAATAAAAACACACACACTATATATTTGGTGTTAATTTGCTTCAGCTTTATATTACATTAAATCGTATTGTGGCCAGAGTTCTTTCGTCACACTTCTGTGACCTCATTAGTGGTCCTTTGCTTTCTTCTTATTCATCTTTGCTTAGGGAAAATGTCTAAATTGTGGGTGTGAAGTCCCCATGAAGCGGTCTTTGTAACTGCTAAGAAGAAGAAATTTTAGAAATATTACTTTATTTGTGCATATGTATGGTTAAAATTTCATCAACATCAAAAATATATGAATTTTGATG
>NW_026304500.1:0-313 GCF_001194135.2 Octopus bimaculoides | reverse complement strand
CGCTTTTTGCACGCACCTCGCAGATGCTACAACAGCTGAAAGTTGAACGGATTTCGCAGTATTGTTCTCTAGGCTACCAAGACACTTTCACATAATTCTTTGTGATTTATAGAATTTTAAGAAAGCTCCCGTCAGATGTAGTGCCATTCTTCCTTGTGCATTGATGTTTCCATTACCTACTTTAAGTAACTTGCATTTTAATTGCTTAGATAAAATTTCAACAATGTTGATGACGTGTCATGTTGTTAGATAAAGGTAGACTGTTACACTTATCATAGTTATATTAAAACAAGTTTTGAATTCCTCTTTGTGC
>NW_026304499.1:0-218 GCF_001194135.2 Octopus bimaculoides | reverse complement strand
TTGTGTGTGTGCGTGTGTGTGCGTGTAACTGTTCTGTCAGTGCACTTATCGAATACCTGTTTCAGCTAATCATATTGTTGTCATCGTTATTGGCGTTCTTCTTAGTAGCACTACAATCTTCCCCTCAAACCCGTCCCGACTTTTGGCATTGACCCCATTTTGGTATCGTTCCTGTATCTCTGTTTTTTGCGGATTCGCCCACGGTGCTGCCGTCGCGG
>NW_026304498.1:0-380 GCF_001194135.2 Octopus bimaculoides | reverse complement strand
TAGCGTGTGCATATATAAATATATAAAGGATAAAGAGAGCAATGGTAAGGCTGGAAATATAATTTTATGGATAGTGTCTTACAGCTGTTTCTGGGAAGATCCAGTACTTCCCTTCATCGGAGACAGAAATAGTAAAGGAATCGATTATTATATCCATAGGCGGAGACTTTTAGTATGAAGTGATAGTGAGTGTGATGTGTTGAAAAAAGAAAGAAAGAGAGAACAGTACTTGGAGTGTAGTCTCATTCCAGTAGTAAGTATCCGTGTAAAGTAATCCTTGTGGGAATATTCCGGGAATAGTTGCTGCAGCAAAGGCTGAGATAGCAGAGATGAATATATGCCATATTGTGTCCGAGGTATTTTGCTTGTGTTCACTTGAA
>NW_026304497.1:0-368 GCF_001194135.2 Octopus bimaculoides | reverse complement strand
TATGTATGTGTATACGTATGTATATGAATGTATATACATACATATACGTATGTATATGAATGTATATACATACATACGTAAACTTGTGAGTATATACATACATATACACACAAGTTTACGTGTGTGTGCTTGTATGTATAACTTCATATGCACATATGTATGTATATACGTATATGCATACATACATATGTACGTATGTCTATATGTATGTGTATACATATAGACATATGTGTATGAATGTATATGGAGAGCGGACGTTAAACGACGACGACGATACACACGAGTTTACACGTGCGTATGACTTCATATGCATATATGTATGCATATATGTATGTGTGTATGTATATATGCACATGTGCATATATACA
>NW_026304496.1:0-287 GCF_001194135.2 Octopus bimaculoides | reverse complement strand
CAGATCAGGTCACTTGCTATGCAAATACATCTCCGTAATATATATATATAATAAGCAGGAAACAGGTGTTGTATTTAATGCATTATAGGTTATACATACATTTTAGCAAAATACTGAAACAGTTACGTAACAGTCTTTGAAACTTCATGCAGTCAGACATCTCACTTCATCAGTGTTCCAGGATAAATATGATTTTTGGTTGTATGTTGCTCTTTAGTGTACCCCTTTGTATATATATTAGAGAGATTTAGAAATATTAATATTTCTATTTTTGAAAACCAGTGGAT
>NW_026304493.1:0-466 GCF_001194135.2 Octopus bimaculoides | reverse complement strand
ATCTTTGCTTTGATTTCTGCATAGTTTCTTTCGTGACTTTTCTCTTTCATTCATCTTGAAATAACTTCATGTTATATCTTCCTTTGTTTTCTCGACTTTCTGTTATCGTTCCTTTTTTTTGTGTGCTTTTTCTTCACAATCTAATTTGGCATTCCTCTGTCTGCTTCCCAGTGTTCCTGCATACATATGCATAACTACTTGCGCACGCACGCACATATATACTTACATACATACATACACACATATACATACATACATCAATATATGTATATATACATATGTGCACATACATACACACATATATACTTACATGCATACAATATATGTATAAATGTGCATAGGTGCATATACACATTCATACACAAGCACACACATGCAGACAGACACCCACACACATACAGTTATGAATGCATAAATGAGAGCCCATTAAGACTACTACTACTACAAATAATAATAATAATGATAA
>NW_026304492.1:0-389 GCF_001194135.2 Octopus bimaculoides | reverse complement strand
GAAGGACTGAGGCATATATACATACATATATCTGGCATCTGCATATATATCTTTGCCTTGTCTCATCCATTTTTCCTCACTTCTGAGTTTCTGCCCGCTCCTGGCAACTTTCGATCCTTGAGCGATCTAGTTTGACCAAAGCCTACCACCAAAATTTAGGTCTCTAAATATTAAATATTGAAATTAATATCCAATTCATTCTTTGAATGATGGGTAATGTAAGATAAATCCCAATTTTACACATTTGCTTCTATAATTTTCAGCTGGATGTTTATTTAGAGTTGACAGATTTGGTACTGGCCTGAAATATCAATGTCATTGCTTCGATATCGGTGACTGTGACTTCGACAACGATGGGTATTGCAACGGGACTAAATGTTTTTTTGGTC
>NW_026304491.1:0-226 GCF_001194135.2 Octopus bimaculoides | reverse complement strand
TATATATATATATATATATATATATATACATACACATATATAATATATATTCACTATGATAGATCGCTAGCCACTACATATTCTTTTGTTTCTCTCCTTGTTTCTTTTTGTTCCTTCCTGTGGAAGAGCATAGGCTTGAAATGTTAAAAACTTTTTCACTTTCCAAGCGTTATACTAATACATCTGTTTGTTGTCTACATCACCTATCTTCGTCTTTTTTTTTTTT
>NW_026304490.1:1895-2033 GCF_001194135.2 Octopus bimaculoides | reverse complement strand
ATGTATGTATGTATGCATGTATGTATATACATATGTATGCATTGTGTGTACATGCATATTTGCATGTATGTATGCGTTTATGTATGCATGTGTGCATATATGTATGTGCGTGTATATATGTGTGTGTATGCATGTGTA
>NW_026304490.1:0-147 GCF_001194135.2 Octopus bimaculoides | reverse complement strand
TGTGTATGTATGTATGCGTGTATATAAGTATATATGTATGAATGTATGTATGTGTGTGTGTGTCTGTATGTTTCTATGTATGTATTATGTATGTATGTGTGTATATATGTATGTATGTATATAGGTATGTATGTAAGTTTGTATGTA
>NW_026304489.1:0-371 GCF_001194135.2 Octopus bimaculoides | reverse complement strand
TATATATATATATATATATATATAAACCCAGACGTGCGGCCAGTTAAAGACTCCTTCATTGGTTAGTGTTGCCAGTGATGTGGTTATTGTCGATCTTCTGGCGGTGATTTAACTTTTTGGTACTGATCAATGTCCAAGAAACAACAGCGTGGCTTATTGCTTCTTGAAATCGATAAAATTTTAGAAGAGTAAGCGTTAATAATGGACCAAAAACACACAGAAAATGAAGAATGCACACATGTACACACACACACACACACATGCACATATGCACATGTACACTGAGGCACGCACTGACAGAGGTGCAGAAACACATATATGCATATGTTCGTACCCACAGTTACGCACATGCACACATACACACACGTATA
>NW_026304488.1:576-1434 GCF_001194135.2 Octopus bimaculoides | reverse complement strand
ATCAATGCCATGTAAAAATTTCCCCGCACACTCCGTAAATTGAGTGATGTTCGAAAGGGCATCCAGTCATACAGACCATGCCAAAACAAGACTGGAGCCTGGTTCAGCCCTCGATTTGCCAGCTCCTTACAAACTGTCCAGTCGATGCAAGCATGGGAAACGGACGAGCATGCATACATACATATCGGCAATAACAGAAGAATTCAAGACAAGCTGCCCCTTGGAACTCTTCTATGCTGATGACCGTGCTCTAAAAGCCGAGTCACTACAAGAACTAGAAATTAAGAGAGGTTCTCTTTCTGTGTTTTTAATTTTTGTATCTTCTTTTCCAGACGATATCTTTAATGTCTTTATTGCTTTTCAGATCAATAAACAAAACGTGAACGGTGACACACCTCTACTTCTGGCTTGTCACAGGGGTAACACAGAAGTCATTCAACAACTTCTCCTGTATAAACCTGACGTTAATCTAGAGAATAAACACAATCACACGCCGCTACACTGGGCCTGCAGTTGGGGATTCCAGGACATTGTCGAACAACTCTTGCTGTTTGATGCCGATGTCAATATGAAAGATAAATATGACTACTCACCTCTACACTGGGCCTGTGATTGTGGACATCTTGAAGTGGTTAAACAGCTCTTATGGTCGAGTGAGAGCTGTTCAAAAACCCCATCAACTAAAGCTGATGTCAATGCTGTGGATTCAGATGGCGTTACAGCTCTACATGTGGCTTGTGGACTTGGATACGAAAATATTATTAACGAACTTCAAATACCTGAACTTAAAGTCAATGCGAAAGATAAAAAATATGGTAACACACCTTTACACTGGGCCTGTCGCAGTGGACACAAACA
>NW_026304488.1:344-529 GCF_001194135.2 Octopus bimaculoides | reverse complement strand
AAGGGCAACACACCTCTACATCTGGCAGTTTTAAAGTAAGTCCCCATTGGATGTGAATTATCCAAATATTTTTCTTTTAATTTTTCAATGTTTTTATCGAGTCACTCTTGTCATAATTCCACCATGGGTCGTTCTTCTACTCTCTTCTATCTTTCTCCTGCTTTCTCTCTCTCTCTCTGTTGTAA
>NW_026304488.1:0-312 GCF_001194135.2 Octopus bimaculoides | reverse complement strand
CAGAATCATCCCGTTGCAATATTTAGTTTGTTATCTTTAAGTTCTAAGTTCAAATCATGCCAGGTTTAATAAACTGTTCCTCCTCTCTCTTGTTTTTATGTCTTATTAGTTTGGGACAAAATACCTTGTGGTATTTATGACCCTTTACACTTTGAGTTCAAATCCTGTCAAGGTTCACTCGGCTTTTTATTTTTGCAAAGTCAATAAAAATACAATACCAGTGATTGTATAGACTGGAGTCTATACAATCACTGTACCCTTTCTCCACCCCTAGATTTCAGACATTGTACCTCTGTAACAGTTATAAATTGT
>NW_026304487.1:0-297 GCF_001194135.2 Octopus bimaculoides | reverse complement strand
TCTGACTGTTCCTTCTGACACATGGAAATCTTTTGCAATTGACCTCATGGTCTTTCTGGGATTGTAATCAATGGCCTGTTGAACTTGCTGGATAAATTCACGTGTTCTGATGATTTCAGAGCATTTAGAATGCTTTTTATGCTTCGATACTGGTGATGCGTTTCCATCTTCAGTCTCTAGCTCCTTACAGACTCTGTACACGAAAGATCTGGCAAATTTCAAAACTCGAGATATTTCTATATCGCTTTGCTCAGCCTTTATAACCACAATGACAGCATGCCTCTTCATTTCTTGAGT
>NW_026304486.1:1011-1893 GCF_001194135.2 Octopus bimaculoides | reverse complement strand
ATATATATATATATAAACACCTACGTATACGTGTATTTTAGTGTGTATGTATGTTTGTATATATATATATGTATGTATGTAAATGTATATACATATGCATGAATGTAATATATGTGTGTATGCGCATGTGTGAGTGTGTGTATGTGTATGTATGTCTTATTTTAGCATTTATAGAACCTAAAATATGAGAGAGCAGTGTCCTTGGCATTCTTGCAGAGCCCTCTAAGACAGCTGAGATAAGAATTGAAGGAAATATAATTCTTAGGTCTTCTCAGATCAGTGCCCTGCTCCGAATTCTTGCAACAGAACGCAATCTTCTAAAGTTGTCCAGGTACTCTGGCACCCGAAAGACATGACAGTTTTACTTAACCTGTCGACGAATCGAGTCCATCACAAAACAGCTGGGAAAGCCCAACGGAAAAGCTTCCATACTACATCCAGCTAACCAGTTATCCTAGTCACGTGGCACAGTTTTGTTGCGTTGTTATAGGAGGGAGGCTCTTGTCGATGGTGTTTTGAAGTGGAATGAAATCCGGATCCCGCGAAAATGTTATTGGTGAAGCTAGCTTGTTAACCATATTGCAAACGCTTAAATCCGAATGCGCCGATTGGACAAATTGTATCCATCTATCCGGGTTCGTGAATAGAAACAAACAAATAATAATCTCTCGAATGTTTTTCCCTCTCACTATTACCTCTGTTTCACTCCCCTCCTTCCTTTCTCGCCTTTTGCTAAACATCTGTCTTTCCTCTTCCCCCCTATCCCCATTTCTCTTGCTTTTGTAAGGACTTTCGGAAAGTCGCTCTCGAAATATATTGTTTACAAGTATATCAAATAAAAATGCCTCATTGCCGGGACGCGAAACCACACATTAACACACA
>NW_026304486.1:0-488 GCF_001194135.2 Octopus bimaculoides | reverse complement strand
CACTCCGGGCGAAATGCTTAGTGGTATTTCGTCTGCCGCTACGTTCTGAGTTCAAATTCCGCCGAGGTCGACTTTGCCTTTCATCCATTCGGGGTCGATTAAATAAGTACCAGTTACGCACTGGGGTCGATATAATCGACTTAATCCGTTTGTCTGTCCTTGTTTGTCCCCTCTGTGTGTAGCCCCTTGTGGGTAGTAAAGAAATAACACACACATACATATGTGCATACAGAAGGGGGTGCTAAAAGGTTCCTGGCTTTGGGTAAAAGAAAATACAGGAGGATTTGTTGATTATGAGTTCCTTCAGCGTCTCTCAGATTCAAACACTTATGGCAGCTGTCCTTCCCTTTTTTCTAATTCCTGTAAAAGAACTCGGAAGGTTGGACCGCCAACCAGGCCCTTCGCGACTGCCTGAAAGCCAGGAACTTTTTAGTTACCCCTTATATATGTATGTATGTATGTATGTATGTATGTATGTATGTATGTAT
>NW_026304485.1:0-283 GCF_001194135.2 Octopus bimaculoides | reverse complement strand
GCTGTGTGGTAAGTAGCTTGCTTACCAACCACATGGTTCTGGATTCAGTCAACTGTGTGGCACTTTCGGCAAGTGTCTTCTACTATAGCCTCGGGCCGACCAAAGCCTTGTGAGTGGATTTGGTAGACGGAAACTGAAAGAAGCCCGTCGTATATATGTATATGTGTATATATATATATAGATATGTGTGTGTGTTTGTCCCCCCAACATCACTTGACAACCGATGTTGGTGGGTTTACGTCCCCGTATCTTAGCGGTTCGGCAAAAGAGACCGATAGAATAA
>NW_026304484.1:0-208 GCF_001194135.2 Octopus bimaculoides | reverse complement strand
TCATAATAGCTTATTTGTGAAATGCAAAAATTTCACGAATGATTCATGATTTAGTTCTGCTTTGCATACACTTTAATTAGATTACATCTATTATCATTTAGGTCCACGTAACCATGCGGTTCAGCGAAAGAGAAAGGAATAGAATAACTACCAAGCTGAACAAAGAAAATAAGAACTGTGGTTTGATTCGTTCAATTAAAATTCTTCA
>NW_026304483.1:0-384 GCF_001194135.2 Octopus bimaculoides | reverse complement strand
TCGTAAGAAGGGATTTTGTGTTTTTAATTTGTTGTGTGAATGTCACTATTCTCCTTTTTTCCTTTAGAGCATCGGCGAAATTTGTTTTTGTTGTGCTGGCGGACATGTTCTTTGGAACATTTTTGTTTATGTTGGTGTTGGTACTGCCGGGTTCAAAGGTGCTGGTAGTGGCAGCAGAGTTTGTTGAACAGGTGGTGGTGTCGGTGCTGACGGCCGATAAATTTGCGTCCTTGCTGTTGTTGTTGTTGTTGTTGTTGTTGTCGTCGTTGTTGTTGTTGTTGGTGGTGGTGGTGGTGATGGCGTCAGCAGCAATGGTGCTTACGTCAAAAACATATGTGACGGTTTTTACGCATGGTTTTGTAAACTTGGTTACAGTTTTGTTTT
>NW_026304482.1:343-445 GCF_001194135.2 Octopus bimaculoides | reverse complement strand
CATACATTCATATATGTATGTATATATACATATGTGTGTGTGTGTGTGTGTATGTGTGTGTGATTCTATCTATCGATCTATCCTGTCTATCTGGATATATAC
>NW_026304482.1:0-296 GCF_001194135.2 Octopus bimaculoides | reverse complement strand
GAGATGAAACAAATCTCCCACAGTGCAGTGTGTGTATGTAGGTATGCAAGGTAACTGTGTGTGTGCATGCTCGTGTATGTGTATCTGTCTATAAGTATGTATGCGTGTATGTATGTATGTATGTATGTATGTATGTATGTATTATGTATGTAAGTATATATGTACATATAGCTGACAGATAATATCAATCACAAATGCTTCAAAACTTACCGTTAATGTTGAAGTGTTTTGTTTCATTTCGTTGTATTGCATTACTAAATCCTCTCTCTCTCTCTCTCTCTCTCTCTCTCTCTCTC
>NW_026304481.1:0-332 GCF_001194135.2 Octopus bimaculoides | reverse complement strand
CCAACCCATGCTAGCATGGAAAGCGGACGTTAAATGATGATGATGAATTACACAGAAAGTGGAGCTACTACAGAAACTTAATCGTGGCGTGTCTGTGCCGCGGCTCGCTGAAGAATATGGTGTTGCTACTAGCACAGTGTATGACTTGAAGAAAGAGGAAGACAAATTACTGAAATTATATAAATTTTTATTTGACACTAAATTTGCAGCAAAGGAGAGAATAAAGTTCTAGCTATGCCGACAGAAAGTGGATGTATCTGTCTTACATATGTGTTTATATGTATGAGAGACGATTGCGCTGGTATGGACATGTGGTGAGAATGGATGAGGAT
>NW_026304480.1:0-273 GCF_001194135.2 Octopus bimaculoides | reverse complement strand
ACACACACGCACGCACACGCACACACACACACACACACACACACACACAGTATAATGATGATAAATGAATGCTTAGAAGTTAATGCACGTAAACATATAGTTATACAGCTTGGTATGCATTTGTACAAAAGTGCAATCATATACTCAGTTCTTCATGAACACACATATCCACGCACACACACATATGCACATATTTTTACACACAATGTTTGTAGATAAGTTTGTAAGGCAGCGAGCTGGCAGAAACGTTAGCACGCTGGGCGAAATGCTTAG
>NW_026304479.1:0-361 GCF_001194135.2 Octopus bimaculoides | reverse complement strand
TTCATCATAAGTCATACCTACTTTCTTCATAGCAAAAATTAGGGCCTTATATAGTACAACTTCGTTTATAGAAGAATAATAATTATCAATATCTATTTGAATAAATTTATACCTATTTTTATCTATAATATTATTAAACCAATTTAATGTATCAATTGTGCTATTCCATAATTTAAGATAAATAATTCCATTTAGTTTATTAATATATTTATCTAAAATTATTTTACTTAATTTACCTAGATCTGACTTACAAGGACAAATAAGCCTAACTTTAAGGTCAGAATAAAAGTTATCTTTATGGTCTTTTAAAATAATTCTAGGGTGCATAGGTACATAAGGTTCTGTCTTACTATCAAGTTCA
>NW_026304478.1:0-241 GCF_001194135.2 Octopus bimaculoides | reverse complement strand
GGTATGTGTTTTGTACGTATTTATATGCATTGATTGGGTTATATTACATTGATTATAGAAAAAGGGATTACTCCTTAATCTTGAAATAAATTGATATATAATTGAACCGTTTCACGAATATGCTTCGTTTATTTGCACGAGTACGGCGCGTGTTTATATTTTATGGGGATATCTTAAGGTAGAGTTTAGACATTGGCGTCTTTTTCTAGCATGTTGTCGACTTGTATAGGTACTAGGTTGC
>NW_026304477.1:0-209 GCF_001194135.2 Octopus bimaculoides | reverse complement strand
ACCACCAGGGGTCGGCGGATCACAGGTCAGGAACGACTTATGTAGTTGATGAGATTGCGCGATGCTGATGAGGAAAGTTTTAATGGATATGGTTATGAAAATGCTGATGATGATGATGATGATAACGATGACGATGATGATGATGATGACGATGGTAGTTATGTTGATGATGATGATGACACGAAAATGAAACATCATGAAAGAACAAG
>NW_026304476.1:0-482 GCF_001194135.2 Octopus bimaculoides | reverse complement strand
AAAAAAAAAAAAAAAAAAAAAAAAAAAAAAGAAAGAAAAAAGAAGAAAAAAAGGAATTGTGCAAAGGAAAAAAAAATGACTAGGTTGCTTCTTATAGAAATATTTACCAGCAGTGGCAGTGAAGTTAAAATATTACAGCTACAGTTTGTTTATTCAGATACGGGCAAGGCAGGTTGTAGTCGCCCCCTAGCGTTGTACACCACTCGTGTCTATCAGAATATTACCGAGAGAAATTCTTGAAACTCTAGCTTGTGACTTAATTATTAATGAATATGGAAAATTTTAATTGAGTAATTAGTAAGTTAGGCATCGAGTTATAAAAACAATTTTACATTAAACTGAAGGATTCTTCAATACTTTTTGTAGGGTACATATTTATTGTTCTTTAACAAGAATAGTGTTGACAGTGACTTCGAAGTTTTGGCCTGCCTAGCCTTATATATACACATACATACATATGTGTGTATGTATGTATGTATGTA
>NW_026304475.1:0-256 GCF_001194135.2 Octopus bimaculoides | reverse complement strand
GCACTGGCAACGATCCCGCTCGAAAGATTTCATGTGTCACCTGCACATGAAATCTTTCGAAGTAAAAAGAAACTAAGTCTCATCACTATTTAATGTCAGTGTTCCATGCTGGCATGGATTGGACTGTTTGACAGAGGATTTAAAGCTAACTGCATACGAGATTCCAGGAAGTAACAGCTTGACGGGTAAAACCAGGTTAGCTGACCTGAGCAGGGAATTAGACAGGAGACCCAATTACACATCGATACAAACACAC
>NW_026304474.1:0-535 GCF_001194135.2 Octopus bimaculoides | reverse complement strand
TAGATAGATAGATAGATAGCTACACAGTCAAGCATAGACACACACACAAGCACATATATATTTGTATTTATATGTACGTATATACATAGTTCGAATCAATAATTTAATGGAATTGTTGCAAATTGTCAATGATTATGGTTTTATAAATGTTTATTGCAGCAAATAACTGAACATATCTTATATTTGTCATTTCTCTTTAAATCTCTCCATCACACGTTCATAGCCTCATTATCACAATCGTTTTTCTAGATGTATCTCTATGTGTCAGTATATCTGTATTTGTATCTGAATATTTTGTCTATCCGTATGTAACAGTGCGTCTTCCGGTTTGTGTGTGTTGTAATATGATAATCCATAAGATTCGTTGTATATTTGGTTATGTGTGTATAGATGAGAATATCTTTATGTCTAGACCGATCTTCTGATAATTCTCTTCCTACCTATCTATTTAAATCTACAAGCCAAGCTATTTATCCATCCGTTTCTCTTTAACAACACCAACAAATACAGACATTCACAACATTAAGAGGCATGC
>NW_026304473.1:0-357 GCF_001194135.2 Octopus bimaculoides | reverse complement strand
ATATATATATACACATACTCCCTCCTTTTCTACACTATACACGCCTACACAGCAGATGTAGCCGCTGAAGCATTTTACCTACATAATTATATGAAACAAGAGAAGCAACCCAGATATTTGAAATATATTTAAATAAACAATAGGATCTGCTTCTATAAATTAATTTAATTTTATCTTTTCAAATGCTATTTAAATACTTTTGAATACATACTCCACACCACCACCACCTTTTTTTTTCATTTATCACTCTTATTTTTATTTTGATTTCATGTCTCCTGTTTTTTCTCTTAAGAGGCAAGTGGTTGATATATCTTTACATTAAGGAGTCTCGCTTTTTCTGTATTTCTTTCTCTAATC
>NW_026304472.1:0-215 GCF_001194135.2 Octopus bimaculoides | reverse complement strand
TATATATATATATATATATATATATATTTATATACACACACATATATATAAAATACACTAACTGAAATAAAGTTTCCCCAAAATACATGTGTATATATATTTGTCTATATATATGTATGTGTGTATATATATGTGTGTGTATATATATGTATATATGCGTGTGTGTGGTCATTCGGAGTTTTCTTTCTTCAGTCGAGATCCAGATTATCCTTGCA
>NW_026304471.1:0-932 GCF_001194135.2 Octopus bimaculoides | reverse complement strand
GCTTGGTTCATTTTATTTGTATCACAATGGAAAAGTAATGCAAATTAAAAATGCAAATAGAAAGATATACCTATAAGAACAAGTATAAAAGGAACCGCATCAACAAAACAACCAAATTATATCCCCTAAAGAATTCTACATATGTTTCAATCCGAAAATGTGTTTGAATCTTCAATATTGTAACTTTTATAGATGTAATAAACGATATATTACCGGATATCGTCAGGAAAAGTAAATATATTCTCCGGTCTTGAATTATAAAATAACTTATTTGAGGACTATGTTTAGGAATTTTCAGATGTAAACAACAACTTATTAGGACGCAGAGTTCATGTGATTAGAAACTGATCGTTTAAAATTTAGCTAATACTGAACGTAGAAATTCTGCTAAAACATCAAATTTATTTGAAAAATATACAGTGGGGGAAAATAAATATTCGTACATGTCAAAATTCTTTATTTATTTAATTTCTAATGAACATAAATGGGATATACCAATACTATATTTGCATACATATACATAAACTAAGAATATGCAAAAGAAACTAATAAATTATAGTAACTAATGAATTTATATACAAATATAAATATTTAGGGGTGAAAAAAGTATTCGTACAGAACATAAATGACTAATAATTCTGATTTAATACTTCGTAGCATAACCATTATTCAGTTCCACTTCAACCAATCACTTCTTGTAGTTCTTAATCAATGACTCGCATGTTTCTTTAGGAATATTTTCCCATTCTTCTTGACAAATTTTCTTCAAATCTGGAATGCACATTGGGGCTCTTGAATGAATTTTAATTTTCAAATAACGCTACAAATGTTCAATGGGATTCAAGTCAAGTGACTGGCTTGACCATTCTAATAATTCTATAGTGTGATTGACAATCCATTTTTGGTAGACTTCGCCGTGTGCTTAGGGTCGT
>NW_026304470.1:360-502 GCF_001194135.2 Octopus bimaculoides | reverse complement strand
CTAATCCTGGCGGATATAAACGACAGGAAGTAAAGTGGCTCAGAATGGCTGTGATCAGCTCTTTTTACGATATAACAAAATACACCGGTGTGGTCGAAGGGGGAGGGTTGTATATCTGTCTGTCTGTCTGTCTGTCTGTCTG
>NW_026304470.1:0-350 GCF_001194135.2 Octopus bimaculoides | reverse complement strand
CTGTCTGTCTGTCTGTCTGTCTGTCTGTTTCTTTTTTTCTTTCGCTTTTCCCCTTCTCTCTCTCTCTCTCTGTCTATACATGGATGTGTGTGTATATCTTTGGATGTGTGCACATTGGAATGAAGTGCAAGTGTGTGGTAGGGTGTGAATTTATGTGTACATATATAGGCAGAGAAGCGTGTATGTCTGTCTGTCTGTCTATCTATCTATCTATCTATATATCTATCTATCTGTCTGTCTGTCTGTCTGTCCATCTATCTATCTATATATATATCCATCTATCTATCTATCTATACATATACATACATATATACATATATTAATGTATTTATATATATATATTTGTGTAT
>NW_026304469.1:0-226 GCF_001194135.2 Octopus bimaculoides | reverse complement strand
CACACATATATATGTATATATATATTTATCTCTCACCAGGTGGAGTACTTTTTTGGTTGAAAATTCTATCATGGATCAGTACAGTATATATGTATATATACATATACATACACACATATATATAAATGCATATACGGATGTATATTTGTATGCATTTATATATGTATATATATACATTTATATATATATGTATATATATGTATGTATATGTACATACATGTGGCAC
>NW_026304468.1:0-360 GCF_001194135.2 Octopus bimaculoides | reverse complement strand
AAAAAGAAATTTAATCTGACAAATAAATCATAAGTAAAATTTATTAGTTAGCATTAATAGAGTAGCCTAATTCATCTAGATCTTGGGTTCTCTAGAACCTCATATCGCCAGACATCTCAGTCCAGTGTCATTTTCTCTGTAAGTCCCAGCATCCTTAGATCAGTCCTCACCAGTTCATCCCATGCTGTCACCTATGGCTCTATCACCTTAACCTTTATCATTAACTTTGTGTCTTTGGAAATGTATGAAAAAAAAGATCTCTTACTTGAAAAACAGTTAAGAGTTAACTGTAAAACAATAGCTTAATTTTTTTTTGTCTGCCACCATGTTAGCAAGGAAAATGGAAATATATATATATAT
>NW_026304467.1:0-446 GCF_001194135.2 Octopus bimaculoides | reverse complement strand
TCAACTGGAACCCTCATCGTCGTAAGCGACGGAGTGCCAACAACAACAATTTTAGGCACAAGGCGCTAAATGTTGGAGGAGGGGATAGTACGCAACTGGTACTTAATTTATCGACCCCAAAAGGATGAAAGTCGATCTTTATGTATCGGAATATTGAGATCATTCAGTGTTTGTGTTGTCGTTTTCCAGATTTGCATTTCCAAAGGTATTCTTGGATAATTGTTGACAAGTTGTCTGTTGATTGTTAAATAATTGTTCCTTGCTTCACAGGCCGTTGCGAGGGAGGTGAGAGAGGATAAGTGATACATTAATATACATTGAGGTGGGAAGTTATATAAAGAAAGAGAGAAGAGACAGAGAAGGCAAATGATATATATGTTTCGAAAGAGGGGGTAGATATGTTTAGGAAAGAGACAGACAGATTGACAGAAAGAAAGGAAGACAGT
>NW_026304466.1:0-358 GCF_001194135.2 Octopus bimaculoides | reverse complement strand
CCTTTCAGACGCGTCCACCAGATGCCTTCTTTCGCCATAGCCACAAGTACAATAAATACAGCTCTTTTTATCCCAAATTGATGGCAAACATTTTTGAATTTTGTCTATACTGGCCTGTTCCAGCCTTCTATTTTTAGTGTTTATTATTTTATATATTATTGTTTTTCTACTTGTTTCCTCTAATATGTGTTGTGGTATGTTTAAGTGTATTTCACCGCTTTCTTTGGTGATTAATTTTCTCATCTCTATTATTTCTTTTGTTGTGTAGGATACAACAGTTTCACTTTGCTTCAAAGCTTCAGCAAAGCTTTTGTTTGTGTTATTGTTGTTATTGTTGTTGCTGGTGCTGGCACTGGTA
>NW_026304465.1:0-337 GCF_001194135.2 Octopus bimaculoides | reverse complement strand
TACCTGGTATATACGCGTGCGCATGCGAATGTGTTTAGGATGCATGTATCGGTGTGTGCATGTGTGTATGTGTCTGAGTATGGTGAAGGTATGTACATTTTTGTATTTGTATGTGAACGTATGAATGTGTGCGTCTTTGTCTGGAAGAATGTATAGCCTGCGTGTGCCTTTATCAGGTGTGTACGTGTGTGTGTAATTATACAGGCATATCTTTCATATTTATGCGTACGAGTATGACAAACGTTCTTTAGCTGGGTGGGTCTAAATAGGAGTTGCACTGAGATTTGGTCTTTTATACACACACGCACACACACACACTCATATATATATATATATA
>NW_026304464.1:3380-3969 GCF_001194135.2 Octopus bimaculoides | reverse complement strand
TATATATATATATATATATATAGTTGGAGAAATAAGTAGTGACAGACTCTTACATATATACCCTTATACACATATACATATATACACAGGCACACACATACAAATACACAGATACACTCACGTATGCATATATCTATCGGGTTCTCATTTTTTCCCTTCATTTCGTCTTTCACACTCTTATACACAGATGTACAATCACGCACATAGACTCATGTAAATATGAGACTTTTGGCACGTATATATATATATATAAATATAGCTCTCCTGTGTAAAATTTCTAACTTCCGGTCAGCCATTATTATGATTGACCGTTGACCGAACACTATTCAATTTTTTTTCTCCGTGTTTTTCTCCTTGTCTCCGTATTCTTTCTGTTGAAGAGCGTAGCTCGAAACGTCAAAGACTTTCCGTATTCCCGAGCGTCATACTAATACATCCTTTTGTTGTTTACACCACCTGTCCTCGTCTGTTGTTGTTTTTTTCGTACATTCTCCCATATATATATATATATATATATGCATACATATCCATATAAAGACATTTTGCCTACGACAACACACAAATATGCCAGAACACCCCACCCCACAAC
>NW_026304464.1:1753-2565 GCF_001194135.2 Octopus bimaculoides | reverse complement strand
GTCTTTCACACTCTTATACACAGATGTACAATCACGCACATAGACTCATGTAAATATGAGACTTTTGGCACGTATATATATATATATAAGGGAGAATATACAAATAATAACAACAGACGAGGACAGGTGGTGTAAATAACAAAAGTATATATTAGTATGATGCTCGGGAATATATATAAGCCTCCTCCCCTTTCTTCCTCTTTCGCATCATTCTTTGCCCTATCAGCTTCATCCTCCTTCTCTTCCTTCTCCTCCTCCTTCTCCCCCTCCTCAAACACAATGTATCGTCTATCTCTTCTTCCCCCTCCTCTTTCTACTCCGCCTACTCCCTTCGTATTTTCTACATTTTTTTTCTTCCCCTCTTAATATCGTTTAGGCATTCGTTTTTCGTCGAAGAGTTCTAGATGTGTTTGCTGTTTGTTGTTGATGTTGTTTTTGCAGTTGTTTAGTTGTTTATTGTTACACTTCTTTCCTCTTCATTATGAACACCACCATCATCACCACCATCACCACTACCACCACCACCAACACCACCACCACCACCACCAACACCTCCAACATCACCACCACCACTACCATCACTATCATCATCATCGTCATCATCATCCTCATCATCATCACCACTATACACCATCATCATCATCATAATCTACATCATCATCAGCATCATCATTATCACTCCTCCCTCTTGTTCTCCTTACCAACATCTTTATCATAGTCAACAAACGCCATCACCAGCAGTATTTTCCCTTCTTCTTCTTCTTCTTCTTCTTCTTCTTCTTCTTCTCTTTCTTCTTCTTCTTTTTCTTCTT
>NW_026304464.1:0-787 GCF_001194135.2 Octopus bimaculoides | reverse complement strand
TATATATATATATATATATATATATATTTATATAAGGGCATTACTATACATGAATGCCTCACGCTATGACGGACTCTAAGGTCAAACTACCATAATAAACACATTTTTACCGAACACGAGGAAATGCAACTCTCAAAGCCAACCCCTTAAAAACAGACTGAATTATAGATCATAATTTCGTAGTTATTGCAGTATTATGCAACTTCTGCTCGTCAGTATAATATGGTCAAGACACATAGAAATAAACAGAAATCAACACACCAAACGAACACCTCGTGTATCCAGCCTAGTACATAGAAGATTGTTTATCCCTATATATATCTATGTAAGTGTCGCGCTTTTTCGAATTGCATCTTGGTACATGTGTTTTTTCAGAATAAATCCTGTGTCCTTATATTTACAAGGGGGAGACAAGCACCTCCACCCAGCTAGGCCTGCATCCAGGGACATGTTTCTGAGTCTTTGCTCGTCATGCTACACCAGACTGATGACGAGCAGTAACATTCAAACAAAAATAATGGATTTCACCCCCAACACAAATACACACGCATATACTCTCAGACACACACACATTCACATATGCACACATAAACGCATGTAAAGAGATCCAAACCTGTTATCGTCCCCCAAGGCATAATCTACCTAGGGATATTTTAAAAACTGTTCTGGGGAAACATCTTCAAATGGCAGGCATACAATGTCAGCTTCTCAGCCACATTCCATGCTTGATTCATATTGACGTACAGACATACATATACATACATAACCTGCATACATACATGCATAT
>NW_026304463.1:0-291 GCF_001194135.2 Octopus bimaculoides | reverse complement strand
ATATATATATATATATATATATATATATACATATAAGGTCATGCAAAAATATGTACATATGTATATAGATAGATAGATAGATAGATAGATAACTATACTCGAGCATGTGTATGCATTTATGTGGAAATATATATGTGTGTATTAGTGCACATGATGATATACTGACACAGACCATCCTTTAAAGTTTTTAAGTGCATGTCTATCCTCTTCCTGAGATTATTGTATGTACACGGATTTATTCGATTTTCCTTCGTATACATACATATATATATATATATATATATATATATG
>NW_026304462.1:0-474 GCF_001194135.2 Octopus bimaculoides | reverse complement strand
TATATATATATATATACATATGATCCTGTTTCGTTTACTGCAAGATGTGTGTGCAATTATTAACTCCTTTCTTTGCATCCTCTCTTCGTGCCCTTGAGACAATATGAGACAAACAAACAAACAAATCGATAGATAGATAGATAGATAAATAGATAGATAAATAGATAGATAGATAGATAGATAGATAGATAGATAGATAGATAGATAGATAGATAGATAGATACATAGATAGCTTTGTAACCCGTGACTATTTTATTCTTTTGAAAGTTACCTATTTGACTGAAAATTACATTAGCATAACATTGTTGCCGTTGACAAATTTGTGTACTCTTTCCAGTCTAATGATTATTTTAAGACAGCAAACATACATACAAACATCCATACATGTGTGTGTGTTTGTGTGTGTGTGTTTGTGTGTGTATGTGTGTGTGTAAGTATATATACACTTACATATATATATATATATACATATAT
>NW_026304460.1:0-216 GCF_001194135.2 Octopus bimaculoides | reverse complement strand
TATCTATCTATCTATCTATCTATCTATCTATCTATCAGTCTGTCTGTATGACTGTCTGTCTGTCTGTCTGTAGATGAAACAGGGACAACTGACGGAGTGGTATAGTCTTTATGTTGCATGTTTCGTTTCTCTGTTTTTTTTTCGTTGTTCGTAAAAAGTTCGTTTTCTATGATTTCGTTTTTATGTTTTCGTTTCTGATTGTGTTTAACGTTTTTT
>NW_026304459.1:428-553 GCF_001194135.2 Octopus bimaculoides | reverse complement strand
TCAACTGGTGACCACTATGTTTTTTAACACTATTTTTATATTTTCTTCAGTAGTACTACCACAAAATAGACTAACTTTCCTAAACCTCTTCTTGCTAGTAAGTTATTCTACATGATCCTAACAAT
>NW_026304459.1:274-418 GCF_001194135.2 Octopus bimaculoides | reverse complement strand
GCAATTATCTTCTTTATCACTGCTTCGTGAAAATACTTTTCTAGTTTTGTTTTTCTAGTCTTATATCTGTACCAAATCAACGACATGGCTTTCTCCTCTCACCTCTAGAATTCAGTAACCAACATTCTTCTAATTTGCAGCTTA
>NW_026304459.1:114-264 GCF_001194135.2 Octopus bimaculoides | reverse complement strand
ATTCAGTAACCAACATTCTTCTAATTTGCAGCTTAATTCGAATGTCAATCAAGTCGGTCCTCCAAAGATCTACTCACAATATCATGACACATCACTTAGGATAAACATACACCTGATCTCTTTGTTGAAGGTTGCTGCCTGTAATAGTTT
>NW_026304459.1:0-104 GCF_001194135.2 Octopus bimaculoides | reverse complement strand
CTGATCTCTTTGTTGAAGGTTGCTGCCTGTAATAGTTTATTTTAACTGTCCCAAATCACAGGTCAACACTATGTCCTCTGAATCAAGAAATATTTGGATGCCAT
>NW_026304458.1:0-271 GCF_001194135.2 Octopus bimaculoides | reverse complement strand
GTCTGTTATTTCTTGCAAGCTGAGCAAACACATAGAGGTCATGTCCCTCCCTGTGGTCTATCTCTTAAGGATAAGGTTAAATTTTTCAATTTTCCTGTGCTCTGTGTGTATAAATTAAAGGTGAAGTTTAGAAGTTATTTGCACATGTTTATATCTTTGGTCTTATATCGGTGAAGCATGTAAACAATGGAGAAAATCCAGTGTTCTTTGAATGAAGTCTGCTAAATTACAGGTGTTCCCTTGTTACTCACACCATTAAAACTGCAGTGAA
>NW_026304457.1:0-496 GCF_001194135.2 Octopus bimaculoides | reverse complement strand
TATATATATATATATTCTATGCGTGCTCAACGTTCATCTGCCTACCACGCCCACAATATTATCTTTCTGTGGCCACCTGAGTATTCAATGTATACAAATACACATGTTTGTATATGTGTATATATGTGTGTGTGTGAGTGTGTGTTTGTCCGAATCAGTGAATATAAATTTCTCCTCTCCCCACACACACGCATATACATATGTACACCCACGTTCAAATCAGTGTACATATGCATAAACACACACACACACACACACACACACACACACACACATGGCTGCGCATACACATACGTTTAAGTATATTCCTGTGTATACTTTGTTTTTTATCCATCTGTAAGCTTAATTTTGTACCCCCGCGCATTATGTTGTTCTGAGAATCATAGGATGTCATCTGACGCACGTGAGCATGCGTATGTGTGTGGGTATGCATACATGTATATATAGACATATACCTATATATATATATATATATACATATATATATATATACATA
>NW_026304456.1:0-538 GCF_001194135.2 Octopus bimaculoides | reverse complement strand
TGTAAACTTTCTGACTTGCTATAAAAAGCACATTCAATCCATACCCCCACAATTTATTTGTTAGGTTCTGCTTATCATAATTATCCTTACATCTTCTCCTTCTCCTCTTTCAGGAAAAACTGCTGCCATTACCCATTCCAACTCTATTTTCGGTGGGATCCTACCCACTCTAATCCACGTTGGACGTCTACCCAACTTATTGAGAAAGAGCATCCAATTTCCTTTGGCTAGTGTTTTATTGGCGTATTTTTTTGCTGCCTCCATCGATACAAATGTTATTTCTACAGACGCGTATGTCTTGCCTCTTGTAAAAAACGACACATCTTGCAATTCCTTCAAACACTCTGCCACCTCCTCCGTTGCACTCTCTATTCCTTGAAAAGGATTTATATTCCACGACTCTAATTTCCATTTTCGTCTTTTCCTCCTCTGATGGGGTCAACTTGACGTTTGGCCCCTCCTTCTTTATCATTTCTTTATATTTTTCCATTTTCTCAGCCATGTCTTCATTCCAATGTATTTCATGTTGCTTCAGCAG
>NW_026304455.1:0-387 GCF_001194135.2 Octopus bimaculoides | reverse complement strand
AGTGCTGAATTTTATTCCGATTAAAAACACATAGTACCGAAGTGCAGCTCAAAAAGCCCGTCTTTTTCATAGATATATAGGGATAAACAATCTTCTATGTGCTATCCAGAATTACATGAGGTGTTCGTTTGGTATGTTGAATTTTTGTTTATTTCTATGTGTCTTGACTGTACTATACTGACGAGTAAAGATCATATATTACTATAATGATCATGAAATTGGCGATCTATAGTTAAGTCTGTTTTTAAAAGGCTAACTTCTTTGAAGGATGCATTTCCTCGCATTCGGTAAAAATGTGTTTATTGCGGTAGTTAACGTGAGGCATTCTTGTATAGTTATGCTCTTATGTATATATATATAAATAGATAAATATGATTTAGGGAAAAA
>NW_026304454.1:0-745 GCF_001194135.2 Octopus bimaculoides | reverse complement strand
CAAAATTAACCATACATGCTGGTTTTGTTGTTGTTATTGTTGCGGCTACTCTTGTTATTGTCACTTATTTTTTTTTGTATTTTGACGCTACTTGCCTTCAGAAGTTAGTGGTCCTAAACTCCCTAGGGAATTTTATGCCAGCTTCATCACTTTTATTTATTTATTTATTTAATTTTTTTCTTTGTTTTGAAACGAGATCGAACTTAAGCATTTTATACCGATAGATTTTAGACATTTTTTTTCTGCAACTGGTAAGATTATGTAGGGGGTGCAAATTTTGATATTGCACCCCCTGAAAATTCTAGGGGGTGCGGGTGCACCCGCTGCACCCCCTGTTCCCGGGCCCTTGTCTCCGATACTCTTAAACAAGTCAATACCGAACACAGTATTACTCCAAAGGTGTAAAGCTAAGGCCCTACTGAATTTATCTAGAACTGAATCTAAGATGTATTCGTATTTCTGTTTTTGCTGGGTTAACCAATCTACATTTAAGGTTTCTGGTAAAATGATCTTTATTGTCTTTGAGGGCGATAAAGGGCTTACGTGCGGGAACGTATTCTACTTTGTCGCTAACATTAAAGTTGGAAGCGATTCTTCTTGCTTCAATGTTCACCTCTCTACATAAATTATATAATTGTGGATGACATCAGGTAGCCCAAACGCTGAATGTGCTTCAATCGACATACCAATAGATATAAACTCAAAGCTGAAATAGTTATGTATATATATATATATATATATATAT
>NW_026304452.1:0-448 GCF_001194135.2 Octopus bimaculoides | reverse complement strand
CACAGACGCATACACACACGTATATTAACACACACACACAGATGCATACACACACACATGTATATTACCACAAACACACACACACACACACACACATGTACATGTACACACATACACACATATATTGCATCTCACCACACTTCCAACCATGAACGTCACATCCTTATTTTAAATCACGGAATCGGCTTGGTCGGCAAACAGCAACGAACAGTATTTGCGTCAACGAAATGTGCAGTGAGAAGGAGATGGATATTGGACGTAATCCCACTTACCTCGCTTGTTACGGATTTTCTTCATCTCTTCCTCTGCAAAATAACAGAGTTACGTTTTAGAATTCTATGCTTGAGGAAGATTTCATAATTTTTTTTATTTATTTATTTAATTTTTAATTCGGGACTACGTTAAAGGGATATTTTTGACATTTAATATGCGTGTTAAAAAAAAAAAA
>NW_026304451.1:0-1100 GCF_001194135.2 Octopus bimaculoides | reverse complement strand
TTTTGTCTTTGCAATTAATTATATTTTCTCTGCAGCGGCAGTTGGCGCGTTTCCTTCAACCTGATCAAGTTGGTGGGTATCTAAGAGATCGGTAGCGAATATTTTGCTCTCTTTCAGAATAGAATGAAGTGTTTTCGGTATTTCATGTTTTTCAACAAGATTCAGCATCCAATCGTTGGTTGTTTCTTGGTAGTTGGCCAGTCCGATTGTGGTGGTTTTGTACGTAAGGTCAAGCTGGTGTTATTGTTATTATTATTTTTATTATTATTTTAATAAATTATGGTCCATTGTCTTCTGCTGAACCGAGGTCATCTCTTGATCCTAGGGTCACAGCAGGTCCTCATCTCATGGAGAGTACACGGCGTAACATGTGTGCGGAACCTAGCCATCTATTTTGTTCTGCATGGATGTAATTTTGTGAATGCATGGTATTTATGTGAGTATATGTGTTTGAGTGCTTGATGGAACAAGTAATAGAAACAAAAATGGAAACTAACCTAATTGTAACATTATTTTCGATCTATTTGTCCATTGACACGTACAATGGTGTGTACGTGCATATATAAACATCAACATCACTATATATACATGTCTAAAGGTATACATGTATTTGTGTGCGTGTGTTTTTTCTCTATGTATGTGTGTATGTGGGAGTATGTATGTGTATGGCTTTGTGAGGAATAAATAAATATCACATAATGTAGGGCAGAAATTGCCGATAAATGGAAATTATGTCGCTTCCTATAACGAAATGGAGATTTTGCTCTCAAGAATCAACAACTGAGAGCTAATTGACAGAATATAAAAGAAACGAAAGTGAGCTGTCTCTGAGAAAAATTGGCGCGTGTGAGATACTTATTCGCTCGGTAGTCTTTGTTATATTTCTCGGGCAATGAGGCAGGTCTCAATATGCCATACTCATCTGTTGCTGCTGCAGCTCCTGTTGCATGAGTTTCGTCAGGTTTCCAAATAATTTCTACTTTTAAACACGACTCGCCCATAACAGATAGTGACTGTGAAAGAATATCACTGTGACTTTATTTTTCATGCATAAGCGTGCTGTCGATTTAACAATTTTTATTGATATTTTTTGCAGTGTT
>NW_026304450.1:0-331 GCF_001194135.2 Octopus bimaculoides | reverse complement strand
ATATATATATATATATATATATATGTATGTATGTATGTATATATTTATACGTATATATGTATGTATGCACGTATATATGGCAGTAATTAATACATTTATTATAGAAAATGGTGTCTATGTATAATATTTCATGGACTCGCACAATTGCCTTAAAACAAGAATCAGATGGACGTTGTAAAGTTTCGGTTTTAATGGCTGTAATTATAATACATACAAAAGATTACATAGACATTTAAAAGCATAGAATCATATATACATATATATATACATACACTCAAAACGCTGACATAGATAGATAGATAGATAGATAGATAGATAGATAGATAGATAG
>NW_026304449.1:0-421 GCF_001194135.2 Octopus bimaculoides | reverse complement strand
ATAATATCTATCCAATATACTGTCGGAAGGATACCCAATTATTATTACACTAGTGTTTTTACAAGTTGAATGAATGGGTGCAGGTAAGAGGATATTTTACCCTTAATTTATATAGGAATAAGAAAATGGAGGGGAATATGTGGTATTCATCAACTTGCAGGCATTGTATTATGTCAATTTACCTGTTTATTTTTTAACTAAGAGGACAATAAAAACAATATACAAACATATGTGGCATATTATGTCATATCAGTAATTAAAAGGACATCTAGTGACCATCTTCGATCACAAGATGTCCTTTTAATTACTGATATGACATAATATGTCACATGTATTTGTATATTTTTTTTATTGTCCTCTTAGTTAAAAACTAAACAGGTAAATTGACATAATACAATGTTTGCAAGTTGATGAATACCAC
>NW_026304448.1:0-312 GCF_001194135.2 Octopus bimaculoides | reverse complement strand
CTCAGAGTTGCTGAAGCATGGAACAAACTATCTGCATCAGTTGTTAGTTGTTGAGACATTACATCTTTTAAAACCTCCATGCTTCCTGAAATTCGCCAACACTACACCTGATCGCCCCACCCCCCCATCTATACGCATGCACACATCTATATCATGGCTCATACACTGTTCACTTTCCTGGCTTTTGTGTATAATTCTATGAACTGTATATGCACCTTTGATAAGTTGTAGTGCACCTGAGCACTATTCACAATAATTTCATCATTATTATTATTATTGAGTGCATGCCATCAAAGTGACACTGGGGTAAAA
>NW_026304447.1:0-309 GCF_001194135.2 Octopus bimaculoides | reverse complement strand
ATATATATATATATATATATATATATATATAAATATGTATGCATGTATGTATGCATAGACTTTCATACTTACATTCATATGCACGAACGCATGCATATATAGACATGCACATAGGTGCATACATAGACGAGTATTATCATTGCCACATGTTTATGTAGCGTTGTTGATGACACTGATGGATTTACACCGTTCTTTAAGCGACAACTGCCTCGAATTGATGACAAACCAGACAACCCTAGACGATAGATCCCGTATCAATTTCTACCACGACTACAAAAGCAACCATGTTTTTAATGTTTGTTCCTTTTT
>NW_026304446.1:0-598 GCF_001194135.2 Octopus bimaculoides | reverse complement strand
ATAAACAAATGGAATACGCCAATCAAGTGTTTTGTTATCTCATGATTTCTCCATTACCATAGTCGTCGTCATCATCATCGTCGCCGTCATCATCACCATCATCATCATCGTCATCATCATGACCATCATCCTCATTTTCATTATCATCATCATCATGACCATCATCATCATCATCATCATCATCATCATCATCATCATTATTATCATCCTCATCATCGTCATCATCATCATTATCATCATCATCATCGTGATCGTCATTATTTGTTATTGTTGCTGTTATTATTGTTGTTGTTGAACTTTTCGTTATTATTATTATTATTATTATTATTATTATTATTATTATTATTATTCAGTAGTCTTATCCTTATCACGTTCCCTCACTGCACTACTGAGCGCAGCTCTGTGTGCCTTGGGTACGTGCTGTAGTTTGTTATGATGCTCTCATTTTTATTGTATTGAAAGTGTTTTGCGTAGCGCTATCTTCTGTATGTTATATATACTCGTTTGTCCTGGTGATTTAGTTTTGTAGTTGTCTGAATATTACTTTGGTTATTATTATCATTGTTATTATTATTATTATTATTATTATTATTATTAT
>NW_026304445.1:0-716 GCF_001194135.2 Octopus bimaculoides | reverse complement strand
CGTGTGTGTGTATGTATATACGCGTGTGTATGTATGTATACATATATATACGCGTATATGTACGTAATATATACGCGTGTGTATGTATGTATATACGCGTGTGTATGTATGTATACATACATAAACGCGTGTGTATGTATGTATATACGAGTGTGTATGTATGTATACATACATATACGCGTATATGTACGAAATATATACGAGTGTGTATGTATGTATACATACATATACGCGTATATGTACGTAATATATACGAGTGTGTATGTATGTATACATACATATACGCGTGTGTATGTATGTATATACGCGTGTGTATGTATGTATACGTGTTAAAACATTCCGAATACATTTTTAAAGCATTAAAAAAAGTGGCTGCTGAACATTAAGCATTATTTTATGGCGATCGTGTAGGAAATGAAGTAAAGAAAGAAAGAAAAAAAATATAGAAATGAGTTAGAGGTGGGGTCAGAGATAATCATACTAAAATACAGACACACATACACCACACTACAACTTTTTCTTTATTTCCTATTAAATAGCATACACAGAGGGGACGGAGAAGGACAGACAAAAAACGTAGGTCGTTCGATTTTTTTCAGATGATTTCACGGATGAGTTTTACATGAAGATAATATAATATATGATAATGCCATCGTTAAAAATTAAATACTTTTTGGTTGGGGATGTCCCCCTAACCCGCCGGTTGATTTTTTTTT
>NW_026304444.1:0-245 GCF_001194135.2 Octopus bimaculoides | reverse complement strand
TGTGAATCGTTGGCGATTTTCATCCTCCGTCTTCCTTTCTATTGGACTTTTCTCTGTTTCCGAAGAAGAGCGTTTGCTCGAAACGTTAAACCACTTTCTTTCCTTCCCCGAGCATCTACTAATACATTACATGTACCACGTCCTCGCGCTGTTGTTTTTTGTGCTTGTTCTTCTCTTTTGGATTTACTATGTATTTATACATATATATATATACACATATATATATATGCATATATATATATACA
>NW_026304443.1:0-363 GCF_001194135.2 Octopus bimaculoides | reverse complement strand
CGAAACGAAACGAATTTTGGAGAGAAAATGGATTTTCTTTTTCTATTTCTGTTTTTCTTCTTTTACTTTTTTCATTACAGAAACTATATTAAACCATAATTTCCTATCTCTTTCTCTATATATCATTATCTATTTATAAATATCTTCTACCATCGTTTGTTTCTTTAGTTTTCTGTTTTGCTTACTTATCTATTTCTTCGTTTATTCAGCCTTTCCACCCATTTTTTTTTCTCGTTCTCCCCTCTTCCCTTTTGTGAAATGTGCATATGTTTGTATGAGTGTCTACATGTGTGTGTGTGCGCGTGTGTGTGTCTGTAAACATATTTGTGCATGAGAGTACATTACATATAGGAAAGAATGTGT
>NW_026304442.1:692-910 GCF_001194135.2 Octopus bimaculoides | reverse complement strand
AAACCAATGATATCGTTTCTCTCAGTCAACAGACCAATGATATCGTTTCTATCAGTCAACAAACCAATGATATCGTTTCTGTCAGTCAACAAACAAATGATATCGTTTCTGTCAGTCAACAAACCAATGATATCGTTTCTGTCAGTCAACAAACCAATGATATCGTTTCTGTCTGTCAACAAACCAATGATATCGTTTCTGTCTGTTTACAAACCAAT
>NW_026304442.1:0-682 GCF_001194135.2 Octopus bimaculoides | reverse complement strand
TCTGTCAGTCAACAAACCAATGATATCGTTTCTGTCTGTCAACAAACCAATGATATCGTTTCTGTCTGTTTACAAACCAATGATATCGTTTCTGTCTGTCAACAAATCAATGATATCGTTTCTGTCTCTTTACAAACCAATGATATCGTTTCTCTCACTCAACAAACCAATGATATCGTTTCTCTCAGTCAACAGACCAATGATATCGTTTCTCTAAGTCAACAGACCAATGATATCGTTTCTGTCAGTCAACAAACCAATGATATCGTTTCTGTCTGTCAACAAACCAATGATATCGTTTCTGTCTGTCAACAAACCAATGATATCGTTTCTGTCTGTCAACAAACCAATGATATCGTTTCTGTCTGTCAACAAACCAATGATATCGTTTCTGTCTGTCAACAAACCAATGATATCGTTTCTGTCTGTCAACAAACCAATGATATCGTTTCTGTCTGTCAACAAACCAATGATATCGTTTCTGTCTGTCAACAAACCAATAATATCGTTTCTGTCTGTCAACAAACCAATGATATCGTTTCTGTCAGTCAACAAACCAATGATATCGTTTCTGTCTATTTACAAACCAATGATATCGTTTCTCTCAGTCAACAAATCAACGATCTTGTTTCTATGTTATTATAATGGATGAAGGGATGATTATTGAATGGTTATTATTTTG
>NW_026304441.1:0-430 GCF_001194135.2 Octopus bimaculoides | reverse complement strand
GAAAAATAAACCAGTGGACTGACATGTAGACGTAAATGTACTGGCACACATCACATATATCTACAAAATGAAGTATAAGTTTGTTTTTTGTGTTCTTCTTTTTTTCCCCATATCAAATTCCAATATAGTCGTAATCTATACATTCTGAAAGGTGTTTGTAGAAAATTTCATTAAAAAAGTCCCCTTTTTTCTGAAAGTTGTAGGGAAACAAAGCCGACGTGAGCATTATCCAAAACTCCTCTTTCCATTTGTGGATTTTTTTGTTTTTTTCCGTCAAATTCCGATATAATTGGAATCTGCAATATCTGATGCATATTTGTAAAAAGTTCCATTAAAAAAAATATTCCTTTTTCTGGAAGTTATGAGGAAACAAATACGGGTGGTAGCACATTTATGTAGTTATCCCAACATTTAGAATACAATTTTTAAT
>NW_026304440.1:0-428 GCF_001194135.2 Octopus bimaculoides | reverse complement strand
ATATATATATTTGGTTACATTTAAGGTAAACGGTTGTGTGCTGGTAAAAGTGCTGCTGTACTCCGTCTCGGAATGCAAGAGTTGATATTATCTCATCAAGCGATGAAGTATCTTTATTGCTGTTTCGGCCTCTTCCATCGCAAAAGTATAAGATGTGAGTGTCTGTGTGTGTGTGCATGTGTGTGTGTTACTTAATGTATTTGTAAAAAGTTTATGATATTATTCTATGTTTTTTTTTATCCTTTATGGATTCATTTGGATGCATTACACTTGCAGTAAGCATATACATACATACATGTGTATACATATGCATGTATATATATATATATATATATATATACTCTTTTACTCTTTACTTGTTTCAGTCTTTTGACTGTAACCATGCTGGAGCACCACCTTTAGTCGAGCAAATCTACCCCAGGACTTAT
>NW_026304439.1:0-304 GCF_001194135.2 Octopus bimaculoides | reverse complement strand
TATATATATATATATATATGTACATACATAATGTATATATGTATATATATATATACATTGTGTATATATATATACATACATATATATATGCATGTATTCTTTTTCTTGTTTTAGTCATTTGATTGTAGCCATACTGGCACACCACTTTGAAGGGGTTTTTAGTCAAAGAAATTGATCCCAGGACTTATTCTTTGTAATCCCAGTGCTTACTCTATCAGTCAGTTTTGCTGAACTGCTAGGTTACAGGGATGTAAATGCACCAACATCAGGTGACAAGTGATAGTTAGGAGAAAAACAATGACAC
>NW_026304438.1:0-398 GCF_001194135.2 Octopus bimaculoides | reverse complement strand
TATATATATATATATATATATATATATATATATATATATTTGCTCAAGTTCGTCACATCACGGCGTTCAGTATCTCATCTCGTTCAGCTTAACGACCCTCAACATTGTTTTCACTGTTTAGTTTTCCCTGTCTTGGTTTCTGTTTCCTACTTTGGAATCTTCCGCATAGCAAGTGTCACTTAATTGCTTTGCGGGAAGAGCTATTCTAACAGAGTGTTCTGCCTCATCTTCGAAACGCCTAGTTTAGAATAGAGGCAGCTGATGAAGGAAAAGTTCCATATGTGGCTCGTCTGTTTTCCTATATGTTCATTCTGTTGTCCATAAAGGAAGTTCGTTTTTTGTGCTTTGTTTATGTCCACGTTTTTTTGACGTCCTGTACCCGGATATGCATCTATATA
>NW_026304437.1:0-941 GCF_001194135.2 Octopus bimaculoides | reverse complement strand
TTGCATTAGAGATCTGCATAGGAGAAGGTTGATATGAAGGTTTGCATTGGAGATCTGGATTAGAGTCATCATCATTATCATCATCGTTTAACGTCCGCTTTCCATGCTAGCATGGGTTGGATGATTTGACTGAGGACTGGTGGACCAGGAGGCGACACCAAGCTCCAATCTGATTTGGCAGAGTTTCTACAGCTGGATGCCCTTCCTAACGCCAACCACTCCAGGAGTGTAGTGGGTGCTTTTATGTGCCAGTCCAGGGGCACTGCCAATGATCTCGCTCTAATGTCTTTTCACGTGCCAGGAAGGCAACGTTGGTAACAATCCACGGCCACGCTCGAAATGGTGTATTTTACGTGTCACGTGCACAGGAGCCAGTCCATTGGCACTGGCAACGATTTCGCTCGAATGACTTTTCACGTGCCAGGAAGGCGATGTTGATAACGATCATGCTGGTGCGATTTACGTGCCACCGGCACGGAAGCCAGACAGCTGCTCTGGCAACAATTATGCTCAGACGGTGCTCTTAGTGCTCCACTGGTACAGGTGCCATCATGATTTTGCTTTCGCTTGCCTCAACAGGTCTTCGCAAGCCGAGGTTAGTGTTCCTACAATATAGTTCGATTTCGATTTCACTTGCCTCACCATGTCTTCGCAAACAGAGTTTAGTGTCCAATAAAGGAATGTTACGTGTAAGTGGGCTGGCTACATCCCTGGCAGAGGCCTTGGATTTTGGTCTCACTTGGCTTGCCGGGTCTTCTGACGCACAACATATTTCCAAAGGTCACGGTCAGAAGTCATTGTCTCAGTGAGGCCTAATGTTCGGAGGTCGTGCTTCACCACCTCATCCCAGGTCTTCCTAGGCCTGCCGCTTCTACAGGTTCCCTCAACCACTAGGGTGTGACACTTTTTCACGCAACTATCCTCATCCATTCTCACCACAT
>NW_026304436.1:0-344 GCF_001194135.2 Octopus bimaculoides | reverse complement strand
TGTTTATATATATTGATTTACTATCTATATATATTTATGTGTGTGTATATCCATATGTCAGTCTATATACACATGTATATAAATATATATTTTTGCATACATATATATGTATATATGCATAAGTATATATGTATACACGCAAATACATGCATACATGTATGTACGTATGTATATATATATATATGTATATATATATATATATATATCTATCTATATATATCTATACATATATATACATACATATATATATGTATGTTTGTATATATATATATATATCTATATATATATCTATACATATATATATACATACATATATATATGTATGTTTGTATATATATATATAT
>NW_026304435.1:0-250 GCF_001194135.2 Octopus bimaculoides | reverse complement strand
CATATAAGAGGGATGACCACTAAGTAGACATCCATTATGCTAGAAGTAGATCACCCATGATCTGATCACTAAGAAAAGATTGTTCTCAAGAAAATTCAGCAAACATCAGAACGTAAGCGAGAAAGGCAAATGAAAAGATACAAAATATAAAGATTAATCATAGACCGGTTTCGTTGTCACCACTTACGTAATTAGTTACGTAATTGTCTATGATTAACCTTCATATTTTGTGTCTTTTCATTTGTCTTCC
>NW_026304434.1:0-719 GCF_001194135.2 Octopus bimaculoides | reverse complement strand
CCGATAGAATAAGTACTAGGCTTCCAAAGAATAAGTCCTGGGGTGTATTTGCTCGACTAAAGGCGTAGCTCCAGCATGGCCGCAGTCAAATGGCTGAAACAAGTAAAAGAGTAAAAGAGTAAAAGAGTAACAGTATTTGAACTGAGAATAAACAGAATCAAACACTGCAAATATTTAATCCGACACGCTAATGTTTAGGCCTGTCTTTTCTCGAGAATTTAAGAATAATAGATCATTGGAAGATCCTAGTTAACGAGAATAGCAGGAACCACCATGAACAGTTTCCATATATCATCCACAGAAAAGTAGCTAAACTCTTATGCAAATCTAAATCTCCTTTCGAAACTGGTCTAAAACGAAATTCAAGGGGAGTTACTCTTTACATTATATTGCAAGTTACGTCCCTTGTAAGGAAAGGGAAGTAATTGTTGGCATATATCTTGTCAAGTTTACATGAAATGAACATATCTAGTACAGCACTTTATATGCTACATCTTCTCGTAACTTTATTAATTTCTCTTTTTTAAGAGGATTATTTTGGACTGTGGGAGATAAACTTGATCAGGTGATGCCTGATATCATTCGCACGTTCGTTGTTTTTCTAAGTATTTAAATAAAATAACTGGATTTCTCAAAAGACTATAATAAAATGTAATCGTTTCAACGGATTTTTAATTGATAACACCATGGACAGTAGACGCAATCTTCCTAGTGGTGGT
>NW_026304433.1:0-280 GCF_001194135.2 Octopus bimaculoides | reverse complement strand
AAGAACTTGATTAGCTTAATAATCCCAACTTAATCCCGGGCAAAGCCGGGATATACTGCTAGTATACTATATATTCCATATTCTATATTGTACATTAATTTTATAAGAATATAAATAAAACATAAAAAACAGACAGTGTTGGAACTCTTTTAAACAAAATAATATGTATATATATATATGGATATAGGTTAGAACCTGACTCTTTCTCCATTGGCAAGAAATCTTAAAATAAAACTGAATAAAGATTTACATACATACATACATACAAGCATACATACGC
>NW_026304432.1:0-367 GCF_001194135.2 Octopus bimaculoides | reverse complement strand
TAAAAGAATAAAAGAATAAAAGGTGCCACACAGTAGGATTGAACTCAGAACCAAGTGGTTAGGAAGCAAGCTTCTTGTCACACAGCATGCATGTATGCACTCTATGGATTTTTATGGAATCATTATATAGACAGCAATTAAAGCTTTACTTCAAATTTCCATCTACCAATCACAACACTTCTCAAAGAAACAAATCTGAAGCAGGTTAAAGAGCATATAAAATAACACATTACACTAAGAAAATGTTACTCCTTTATTGAATTCGCTCAGACATGTAAGTTCATATGACTTAGAAATATTAATGATATGATCTTAGAAAGATTAATTTACAACCTTCCAATTTACAAATTAGGAAAACATTAAAGAC
>NW_026304431.1:0-716 GCF_001194135.2 Octopus bimaculoides | reverse complement strand
CTTTCCATAAAGTGATACCTGTGCCTATATCTACCAACCATCAATCACTTTGCTTGATGAAATATGAAGAACTGCTAAACAAGCCATCTGTGATAAACTCACTATAAAAATTTACTCATGACATGTATATCAGAAATTCAGATTGACTCTATACTATACTAATTCTTAAAAGTATTTTTCATAATATTTACTTTATTTTATCATGGAGATTTACATTACAAGTGTTTTAATGTCAGACCATATGTTGAAACTAACATATTTCATTCACAATCACAAAAACTGAACTTTGCTTCAACATTGGTTGATTGTAATATGGTGTGAACATTTTCTTGACTCCAAACTTCACCTCAACACTGACAATATTGTAGCACTCATCTAAATTTATAGGCTTGTATAGTAAATTCCATAGCAGCTTATAATTTAGATACATACATTTTTACATACATATTTTTCTATATATTTTCTCATTATACTTTAAATTTCATTTACAGATATATGTGTTTTTACTTTTATTTTATTCTACTTGAAATTTGTTTAAGAATTATTTTATATATTCATAACACTTATTAGCCTGAAACCAGGTTTCAGTTATGTGAAATATATAAGATTATGTATTTTGAAACAATTGGAATATAAAAATTGTAATAATCTATTTTGAAGTAATTTGATTGCAATAATATTTTTGAATACATTTTATTATATACTAGCAGAGATAC
>NW_026304430.1:0-557 GCF_001194135.2 Octopus bimaculoides | reverse complement strand
GAGAAACAATAGAAATGACAGCTAATGGAAAATTAGAAAATCAGAAATTAGAAATTCTTGAAATAAAATGAAGGTTACAATTAAAATTGTTGAAATAAAACGTCGTTAGAAGATAGCCAATGAACATTATATGCTTAGGCAAAATCGTAATCTCTTTCTAATCTATAAAATCATCCCGAAACCAAAGTAACACAACACTGCCTCGTTTATATCAATGTCCTGAATCTCGAGTCGATAGAAATTAATTTAGTATATATATGGCTAGTTGTGGATCCCGCCATCCGGAACGCTGCTCACTAAGGAGCAAGCTAGGGAGGAGAAGGAAATGAATATACATGAAATTTTCCTTCCCTTTACACCAGAGAAAATGTCCGCAGTATAGGCAAGGTAGTTATAGCTTTTATGCTGCTCTCTCAGGCGTTAACGTCGGATCACAAATTGTCAGCGGAGATACTGTAACCCAAGAGATCCTACGATTCAATAATTGCACCAATCCACCCGCTTCTTGGACTTTTTACTCCCCGCCAAATAATGAATAGGAAAGGTAAATTCAGCGG
>NW_026304429.1:0-225 GCF_001194135.2 Octopus bimaculoides | reverse complement strand
ACACACACACATATATATATTTACATACACACACACATATATTTTCATTCATACACACATACATTTACATAGACATACATGCATATACATACATGTGTGTGTTTACATACTCATACACACAGACATATATATATACACACATACATGAATACACATATTTACACATACATACACACACATTTTATATTCATATATATACATGAGTGTTTATATATACATACACAT
>NW_026304428.1:0-280 GCF_001194135.2 Octopus bimaculoides | reverse complement strand
AAAAAAAAATGTTCGTCAATATTACTTTTTACATGCCACTGGCACAGGTGCCAGTTACGTGACGCGAGGATCGGTGATCACTACAATTTCACTTGGCTTGGCAGGTATAATTTATCTTTTACTTGTATTTTAGTCATGCTGGGGCACCACCTTGAAGAATTTTCAGTTGACTGATTCGGCCCCAGTACTTTCTTTTTTAGAGCCTGCTGCTTAATTTCATTGGTCTCCTGAACCAATTAGTTGCAGGGACATAAACACAGCAACAATGGTTAAAACATCT
>NW_026304427.1:0-264 GCF_001194135.2 Octopus bimaculoides | reverse complement strand
TAATAATAGTATTTTAGCTTATTTCATATATATTATTTAAGTTATGTTTCGTAGTCTTATTATTTAGAATTTATAATTACTTAGGCTTTAACGTTCATTAAAATGTTTAAAATATAGCTAATTGTTTTATTACGATGTAAGTTATATAAAGTTTAAATCTTTCATTCATGATTTTATAAATATTTCTTTCATTCATACTGTAGTAGACTGGTCTACTACAGTACATCTGTCAGACAGGACCTTGATGAATGCCATGAGGCAGGA
>NW_026304426.1:0-610 GCF_001194135.2 Octopus bimaculoides | reverse complement strand
TTCCAACTCCACCATTCTTCCATTTACTCTTTCCCTCCTTCCGTTCTTCCTTCTTTCTTTCCTCTTTTGTTTATTTGTTTGTTTGCTTTTCTCCTCATCATTATGACACTTCTTTTGATCTAATTCCATATTATCCAATATTTAGACATACTGAACAGGCCAACGTGTATCTCATTTTCTGCTCATCATTTTCTCTGTCTCAAAGGAATTATCTGTTTTTCTTTTCTTTTATACTTTATTTTTCTTATTCTTAATCTTATCTAATAGCTAATAGTTTTCGCTTTTTTTCTTTCCCTCATTTCTGTTATAATGTCTTCTGTTTTTTCAGTCATTGGAATGCGTTGATGCTGGGGAACCTCCTTGAATGGTTTAGTCGAACAAATCGATCCCAGTATTTATTTATTTTTAAGCCTGGTACAAATTCTGTCGCTTTATTTGCCGAACCGGTGAGTTACAGGGTCATAAACAAACCCTCACTGGTTGTCCACACAAACACACACACACATACATACATACATACATACATACATACACAAATTCATACACATGTAGATACGTACATATATATATATATATATATATAAATTTAAATGAGAGTTTTGACGCTAAT
>NW_026304425.1:0-495 GCF_001194135.2 Octopus bimaculoides | reverse complement strand
CAACCCACGCTAGCATGGAAAGCAGACGTTAAACGATGATGATGATGATGGTTGATGGTGAGGAGGAGGAGAAATGAACCAATTCTTGCGCTTCACAAGTCAGTTTATGGCTGACATGTATGCCAAGATCGAAACTGAGGGTTTCATTTTCATTCGCATTAAACAACCAAAACTGAGGTCTGAAAAATATATTCATTTAAAAGATGTACTCAATCAAGACAGCAATGTGCACAATGTTGGTAAGCAAGTTATCCTACCAGCAAGCTTCATTGGTTCTCTACGATACATGCATCAACGGACCCAGGATGCCATGGCCTACGTGCGCAAGTTCAATTGGCCTGGTTTATTCATCACCTTTACCTGCAATCCCAAATGGTAAGACATTCTAGACAGCCTCTTCGAAGGCCAACACAGCAATGATAGACATGACATAATTGTAAGAGTATTCAACTTGAAACAGCAAAAACTTTTGTGGCTGCTCAAAGATGGTAAAAT
>NW_026304424.1:0-290 GCF_001194135.2 Octopus bimaculoides | reverse complement strand
ATATATATATATACATATGTATACATGTATGTATATGTATATATAGGTATATATACCTTTATATGCATATATATACATGTACATATACATATATATACATACCTACATAAATACATATAAATATAAATATATATATATACACACACATATACATAAATATATACACATACACACAAACACTCATATATATATGTATGTATGTAATTTATATATGCGTATATGTATGTATGCACACACATTTGTATGTTAATATGCATACATATAGGCACATGCACATGTGCACACACACA
>NW_026304423.1:170-633 GCF_001194135.2 Octopus bimaculoides | reverse complement strand
AATGAGGTGTTCTAATCACAACAACAAGAAAGTATGTACATGATCACCTTCTTTTACCAATCTTCATTGACTTTCATGTATTTATATTGATATACATACATATATATGTGTTTGGGTGTGTGTGTATATATATCTATATATATAAAGATGAGAATGTGTATCTGTGTGAATCCCTAAAACTCGAGAACTACACAACCAATTTCATTCCAAATTTACACATGGCTTAATTAGGGTCCATGTAGTGTCTTAGGCAAAAAAAACTTTTAACTTCTTGCATAGTTCGAGCCTACACCAATATCATATCTCCTCCACTATTTCAGTATTACGTGTCAAAAGTGAAACAATAGCAACTTTTATATTTCTTCCCTTCTTCCTGGAACAGCGTTCTTACACATGCGCTCAACATATAATATAGAGAGTAAGAGTAAGAGAGAGAGAGAGAGAGAGAGAGAGAGAAAGTGAT
>NW_026304423.1:0-160 GCF_001194135.2 Octopus bimaculoides | reverse complement strand
GCGTTCTTACACATGCGCTCAACATATAATATAGAGAGTAAGAGTAAGAGAGAGAGAGAGAGAGAGAGAGAGAGAAAGTGATACATACAACGTCATAGATTAAACTTCCCTCTCAGTATTCTTTACCTATTTTTCATAACATTGATATGTAAAAACACAC
>NW_026304422.1:0-405 GCF_001194135.2 Octopus bimaculoides | reverse complement strand
TCTATACTGCAATGACACAAGCAAACCCCTATATTTAGATCTTAGATCTTGACACACTTCGCGTACGAAAATTAACATACCGTTCAGTAATATGGCAAGATGTATATCCTCAGTAGTTACGGACACCAACAGACGAAAGGAATGAATGTTGGACTGAACATGTCTTTCTTTTTCAGAATAAGAAATGCCCGTGTGTGGCTGTGTGGTTAGACCCTTGCTTCTCAACTGCATGTTTCCGGATAGAGTCCCATTGTGTGGCAAGAGTCTTCTACTACAGCCTCGAGCCGACCAAAGCCTTAACAGTGGTTTGGATTAACGAAACTGAAAGAAACCGGTTGTACATATATATATGTTCGCGCGCGCGTAGGTGTGTGTGTGTGTGTGTGTGTGTGTGTGTGTGTGTGT
>NW_026304421.1:0-201 GCF_001194135.2 Octopus bimaculoides | reverse complement strand
ACATATACACATACATACATCTACACATACACATACAGATTTACCTGCAAATGTACATTAATACACATTTATAGCTGTATACATATGAGTACATCATCATCATCATCATCATTTAACGTCCGTTGTCCATGCTGGTATAGGTTTGGCAGTTTGAGGAGTGGTAAGCCAAGAGGTTGCACCAGGCTCCAGTCTGATCTGGCA
>NW_026304420.1:0-826 GCF_001194135.2 Octopus bimaculoides | reverse complement strand
TATATATATATATATATATATATATATAATTTATTTATTCCTGTTGAGAGTCCCAGATGAACCTACACCATGGCAGGAGGTGCAAATGAGGGATCTGCCATCAACTCCTTTTTCACCAAATGCCATATATTAGGGAAGGCTCTCAATAATTGCAGTGTAGCATATATTTACACACACACATATATAATATTTAGTTGTCCCTCTTGCACACCCCATCTGACGCTTATATCCAACTTTTCTCTCAAGGTGCATAAACACACCAACATTACTTGTCAAGTGATAGTATATCGAGAATCCCAGACAAACCACCCTGACAGCAAAAGGTACAAATTAGGGTAGCTACATCAAACTCCATTCTACACCAAGTGCTACATATTAGGGGAGGATCTCAGTAATAACAGTGTAGCAAAACGGTGGTGCTCCAGCATGGCTACAGCTCTGAGCTGAAACTACAAAAATATATAAATATATATATATATATATATATATATATATATATATATATATATATATATATATATGTATATATTACAATTAAACGGGTAAAGGTTTATCAATTTCTCAGCATTTGGAGTCTCAGCATTTTGGCTGCTATTTCTGAATTTCGGTATGTGGTGAAGCAACTGTTTTGCTGATCCCTTAATTATGTATATATATATATATTTAAGTATATTGTATATACTTATATATATTTATATATGTTTTGTATAATTGGACTGAAACATACAAAACATATATATATTCCTTTATTCTTTTATATATATATATTTATATTGTATATGTATGTATATATGTATGTATATGTATATATATATATATGTGTGTG
>NW_026304419.1:0-235 GCF_001194135.2 Octopus bimaculoides | reverse complement strand
ATATACATTTATATATTTCTCACATATATACACCATATATTTATACACATAAAACATGCATAAGTATCAGCGTGTTATATCTGTCATGTACATAATGTACCTAACCTATTTGTATATGAATATCCTCACATGTATACAGTGTGCTTGTTATGTGTATTTATTTTTATATCATCTAGATATGTAGCTATCTACACATGTATGTATGTATATGTATATATATATATACATATATGTA
>NW_026304418.1:0-226 GCF_001194135.2 Octopus bimaculoides | reverse complement strand
ATATATATATATATATATTTCCCTGAGTGTGTATAAATGTGTATATAAATATATATATATATTTATTTATGTATATATATGTATGTATATGCGCGTGTGTATGGAATTTTGAACAGCCCTCAATGGGTGTTATAGGGATTATAGTTTATTCAAACTGAATTCCACAATTATGATTCTAGTTTCATTCTCCAGCGATCATTAGGCCAGTAATATATGTACATATATA
>NW_026304417.1:0-222 GCF_001194135.2 Octopus bimaculoides | reverse complement strand
GTAGTAGTAGTAGTAGTGGTTGTTTTGGTGGTGGCAGTTAATTGTACTGGTGTTGGTAGTGGAGGTGGTGGTGGTAGTAGTAGTAGTAGTAGTAGTGGTGGTGGTGCTGGTAGTAGTGGTTGTAGTGATTGTAGTAGTGGTGGTGGTAGTGGTTATAGTGATAGTAGTAGGGTTGGTTGTGGTGGTAGTAGTGGTGGTGGTAGTAGTAGTAGTTGTAGTGGT
>NW_026304416.1:0-393 GCF_001194135.2 Octopus bimaculoides | reverse complement strand
TATATATATATATATATATATATATATATATACATGCATATATAAATATACATATATATACATATATATATATACATATATGCATACATATACACACATGTATAGCCTTACATACATATATATACACATACACCCATATACATACATATGCATATATATATATACATATATGCATGTATATACATATGCATATATTTGTATATATATATATGTATATATATGTGTGTGTATATATATATATGTATACATATCTCTATATATGTATGTATATGTACATATATATACGTGTGTGTGTGTGTATGTATATATAGGAATATATTTATGTATGTCTATATAGGTATATAAAAGTATGTATATATACATGTGTACATATGTATATATATATATATATAT
>NW_026304415.1:0-235 GCF_001194135.2 Octopus bimaculoides | reverse complement strand
TGTGTATATAACAGTGAAACAATAACGTGGTATATTCGCTGTGTGAATTTCTTTCATTTAAGCCCCATTTTAATTATCGTAAAAGTTTCCAAATACCAATAAGCAACAATTTCATTCCCGGGCAACGCTGGGTGGCTCTGCTAGTATATATATATAAGTCAGTAAATAGTGGGGTTGTGTTAACTGCACTTGGAGAAATAATAGGAAAATGAAAAATAATAATAAGGCAGAATGC
>NW_026304414.1:0-499 GCF_001194135.2 Octopus bimaculoides | reverse complement strand
GAGTGTGTATATATGTGTGTGTGTCTGAGTGTGTATATATGTGTGTGTGTGAGTGTGTGTGCGTGTGTATGCATGCATGTATGTATAACCGCTGATATCTCCTGAAATAATACATTGTCATGTTTTATATTTTCTCTGGTGTGAAGGCATATATTTAAAAAAATACAATCATCTTCAAAATGTTTACTATTTAGTTCTCTCTCAGTGTCTTTCTTCTTTCTTTCTTTCTTTCTTTATTCTTTCTTTCTTTCTTTCTTTCTTTCTTTCTTTCTTTTTGTCTCTCTACCTCTGTCCGTCTGTCAGTCTCTCTCTCTCTCATTCTCGTTCCTGTGTATGTGTATGTGTGTTAAATTACCACTCTTGAGTGCTACTTATATCGTGTAACCTAGTACATTTTTTCAAGGTAAATTTTTCGGTGACTAAAATTGCCATATCATAAAACCTGCTTCAGGAGTGCTCAGCCACTTACACGTTAATTTCACGAGCAGGCTGTTCCGTT
>NW_026304413.1:0-943 GCF_001194135.2 Octopus bimaculoides | reverse complement strand
CCACTTTGTTTCAGGTGTAGCTGAGTTCAGACCATAACTGAATGGTTACGAAGCTCACTTTGCAACATGATTTTGGGTTCAATCCCACTGTGCAGCATCTTTGATAAGTGTCTTCAACTCTAGCTCTGGGCTGACCAATGCCTTGTGTGTGAATTTCATTGAAGGAAACTGTGGAAGCCCAAGATATATATATATATGTATATATATATATATATATATATATATATATCTATTATGAGTACATGACTGGTACTTATTTTATTGATCCAGAAAGGATATATTTATATGTTGTCTTTGTCCACCACCACTTGACAACTGGTGTTGGTTTGTTTATGTCCCCATAGCTTTGTGGTGTGGCAAAATAGACTGAAAAATAATAAGTACATAACTTAAAAAGAAAAATAAGTACTGAGTTTGAACAAACTCTTGAAGGCAGTGCTCCAGCATGGTCGTAGTAACAAGTAAAAGAAGGTAATTAATTACCGTATTTTAACGTGTATAAGGAACCCCTTTTTTGTCAAAAATTAGGTTAAGAAATATGGGAGTTTTTTTATACATGGATAGTATCATAATCCCTTGCAAAACCTTTTTTCCAAATTTTAAGATCCAAAAATTAGGGGGTTCCTTATACACATTAAAATACGGTAATTGATTAACTCTTAAATAGCTGGCATCATCAATTGGTCTTTCATTAGAGAACAGTGGATATCATCAATTGATGTTTCAAAACTTTTACATGGATTCGGCCATCATCAAAGGAAAGTCAGTATTTTATGGCAGTTTTTAATAATGGGATTGTAAATTTTATTGTGCAAGAGACTAACAATTATTATAGTTTATTTTTTTACTTATTAGAAGTGAAAATGAATATAAAAACTGTAAGTCATAGGATAATTTCTATGTCATTTTTGAAAGAGAGATTATTTTTGTTTTTTGCTTGTTT
>NW_026304412.1:0-446 GCF_001194135.2 Octopus bimaculoides | reverse complement strand
CAGCATTGCACCACAAAATAAAATCCCTCTACCCCAACTCGGTAGGGGGAAGTCAAAAATATTTGTGCAAGAAATTGTACAATAGCCTTGGTGAAAAATCCAAGGAGGAAACAAAACTTTCGAACGGTAAGTAACTCTCAGTTCCTTTTGTTTTGTGCTTTAAAGCACATATTTAAATAGAATCATGGTGAAGATTGGTTGTGTGAATGTGCGTGGCTTGGGGTACCCTTGGAAACAAGGGTACTTCTTAAATGACATCAAGTCACACAATTTGGATATCATAGCCATTAGTGAGACCAGACTCCATGAACCGCGGGCCCTAAAGTCCATGTTTGGCGGACAGTTTAACATTTATTTTTCTCCCTGTTTGCCGAGGATGGGGAGTAGTGGCACGGTGGTTCTTTTTCCCAAGAGTCTGGATCTCCAAGTAAAGACGATATTTACGG
>NW_026304411.1:227-366 GCF_001194135.2 Octopus bimaculoides | reverse complement strand
ATATGTATGTATGTGTATGGGTATGTGTGCATGTGTATGTGTGTGTATGTGTACATGTATTTGTGTGTATGTGTATATATATATGTATGTATAAGAATATATATATATATATGTATATATATATATGTATATATATATA
>NW_026304411.1:0-132 GCF_001194135.2 Octopus bimaculoides | reverse complement strand
ATATGGGTATATAGGTGTGTGGATGAGTGTATATGTATGTATGTATGTATGTATGTATGTATACATGTATACCTGTGTGTGGGGGAGGGTGTATGTATTTGTATAAAACCATATATATATACGTTATTAAGT
>NW_026304410.1:0-213 GCF_001194135.2 Octopus bimaculoides | reverse complement strand
ATTCAACGCAGCTCCGTTTTGGCGCCTCGTTTCAAGGAAAGTTGAAAGGTTACCTGCAATTTGGGTCTCAGCCATAAGCCAGCATGTCTTGGACTATTTACACTTACATCCCCGGCGCAGGAGTGGCTTTGTGGTAAGTAGCTTGCTTACGAACCACATGGTCCTGGGTTCAGTCCTACTGCATGGCACCTTGGGCAAATGTCTTCTACTATA
>NW_026304409.1:0-272 GCF_001194135.2 Octopus bimaculoides | reverse complement strand
GTGTGTGTGTGTGTGCGCATGCATTGACACTTCTCTTGTTCCTGTATATGTGTATATAAGTGTGTATCTGTGTATATGTAGATGCATGTGTATTTGTACTCCTGGATATATATATCTGTGTGTGTGTGTAACATACGCATACATGTTTATATATGTGTGTTTGTGTGTATAAGTGTGTTTGCATTTGTATGCATGCATGTGTCTGTGTGTGTGTGTGTTTATACATTACCTTCTCCATATTCCTATATGAGTGTGTATGTGCATATAATGTG
>NW_026304408.1:0-558 GCF_001194135.2 Octopus bimaculoides | reverse complement strand
ATATATATATATATATATATATATATATATATATAATGTGCTAAGGCTTCAACAATTAGAATAGTAGTAGATCAGCTAAGAGAATAAAGATGATGTTATAATAAAAACCACAAGTCTTGTTAAATACAGCTACCCAGAGTTTCCTGGTCAGAGCATTAATTTATTTCACCATCTTTCAAGCTGAGAACACCACTTTTCTGTATGTCTGCATTTTAAGAAATACATCTTGGCAGAATTTTAAAATAGGCTACCAAACACATAGTAAATCATTAATATCTTGTTTACATCTTTCTGATGTTGGTTTCCTATAAAGCTGGTTATCTCCCTGGTGTTTTTCTTTTTGTCTTCTTCTTTATCAGCATCCCTTGTTTAAATGTCATCTGCTCAAGAAAGCAAGTAACAAATGATCTTGTTCTCAGCTTGAGAAATGGTGAAATAAATTAACGTTTCTGTCGTAGCTGTATTTAACAAGATTTGTATTTTTTATTATAATATTATATATATGTATATACATACATACACATATATACATACATACATACATATATATATGCATAC
>NW_026304407.1:0-297 GCF_001194135.2 Octopus bimaculoides | reverse complement strand
ATATATATATAAATATAAATATATGCATATATATGATATATAATTTTACTTTAGAAATATATACACGTATGAATATATACCCTGTATGTATATGTGTGTGTTCATACACATATATACACATGCACATATGTATATATGCACATCTACACGTGTACATATATGCACTCATATATCTATGTATGCATGCATGTATGCATAGATGTTTTATATTTGTTTAAATTTCACGACTCTCTGTATATATACGAGAGGTGTATGAAAAGTCTTGAGCCTCAAAAAAAAAAAAACATGGTACAAGAC
>NW_026304406.1:0-218 GCF_001194135.2 Octopus bimaculoides | reverse complement strand
CCAGAAAGACAGTACGTATCTGTAACTCCAAGTTTTTCTTGATAAGGACTACCACGCCTGCACCTCCCCTCCGGCTCGGAGAAATAAATTTCTCCTAACCATTGAGGAGGGGCGAGAACGCTTCAGGTCCGTTCATCTTGGACTCGGTGATCACAGCCACATCTATTTTATGTGAAATGAGGTCGTCCAGAAAACAAGCTTGTTTCCATTTCGACCTC
>NW_026304405.1:0-224 GCF_001194135.2 Octopus bimaculoides | reverse complement strand
ACTTGGCTGAAACACATAAATAAATAAATAAATAAATATATGTATATAAATGTGTATATATGTGTATATGTATATATATGTATATATATTTATATATATATGTATATATGTGTATATATATGCATATATATATATATATGTGTATATATATGCATATATATATATGTATATATGTGTATATATATGCATATATATATATATGTGTATATATATGCATATATATA
>NW_026304404.1:0-436 GCF_001194135.2 Octopus bimaculoides | reverse complement strand
CGTTCATTCGTTCGTTCCTACGTTCGTTCTTTCTTTCCTACGTTCGTTCGTTCGTACCTACGTTCTTTCTTTACTTCCTACGTTCGTTCTTTCCTTCCTACGTTCATTCTTTCCTTCCTACGTTCGTTCGATCGTTCATACATTCGTTTTTTCCTTCCTACGTTCGTTCGTTCGTTCCTACGTTCGTTCTTTCCTTCCTACGTTAGTTCTTTCATTCCTACGTTCGTTCTTTCCTTCCCACGTTCGTTCTTTCCTTCCTACGTTCGTTCTTTCCTTCCTACGTTCGTTATTTCCTTCCTACGTTCGTTCTTTCCTTCCTACGTTCGTTCATTACTTCCTACGTTCGTTCTTTCCTTCCAACGTTCGTTCTTCCATTCCTACGTTCCTTCGATCGTTCCACCGTTCGTTCTTTCCTTCCTACGTTCATTCGTTCGTT
>NW_026304403.1:0-234 GCF_001194135.2 Octopus bimaculoides | reverse complement strand
TAGATAGATAGATAGATAGATAGATAGATAGATATACATTTACATTTACATATATATATATACATATATATATATTTATATGTATGTATGTGTGTATGTTTGTATGGATGTATGTATATAGGCGTGGCTGAGTGGTAAGAAGTTTGCATCCCAACCTCAGCTTCGGGCTGACTGAAACCTTGTAAGTGGATTTGGTGGACAGAAATTGGAAGAAGCCCATCTTATATATATATA
>NW_026304401.1:0-292 GCF_001194135.2 Octopus bimaculoides | reverse complement strand
ATAACAAGCATATATTTATATGTATGTATATATTAGACATTGTTTAATGTTACTTCTACAGAGCTCTTTTATTTCGCGTTTTATTGCATTTTCCTTTCTCTTTTTACTTTATGCCATGCACCCCCATGCAACCTCTGACTATCTAAATCTGTACGAATAGACATAATATTCATCTTCATATCAGTTCCTCAATCGAAGTCTCATCCGTTATCTCATGTTGTAATCTGTATATATCTATATATGCATACGCATTTGACATATATATATATACATATATGTATATATATATATA
>NW_026304398.1:0-271 GCF_001194135.2 Octopus bimaculoides | reverse complement strand
AGAGAGAGAATAATAGAACATATATGCATATGTACATGTATATAGGTATACTTTATTCTTCATGTGAAATCGTGTGTCGACCGCGAGATATTTTTTGTAGTTGTCTTTGCAGAGTACATTGATTTAATGTGAAGTTACACAATCACAAACATACACATTTTTTCACGCTTATGTGTTTAGAAATGTGCACAATTATATACCAATATATGTGTTTCTGTGTGAGTGTGTGGGGGAGTGTGTGTGTGTAGTGTGTGTGAGTGAGTGTGTGTCT
>NW_026304397.1:0-550 GCF_001194135.2 Octopus bimaculoides | reverse complement strand
ACCCATGCTAGCATGGAAAGCGGATGTTAAACGATGATGATGATGACATATGTAAGTATATATGTGTATATAGATGTTGTGTATGTGTATACACACACACATATAAAGAGAGAGTGGGAGAGATATATATATACATATATCTATATCTTTTTGTATACATTTATATATCTAGATGTGCTTGTGTGAATGTGTGCATGCCTATATATTTATGCATCTATATAAGAATATGTGTGCGTGAACATATGTGAGTGTGAATATGTACACATATATATGATTGTGTGTATCCATGTCTGTATGTATATAATGTGCAAGTATGTGCTTGTGTGTGTTTGTGTGTATATTTAGAATATTTAGAACTGATCTAAATGTTTGTTCACTTCACAACACTGTTTTCATATCCCTACTATACACACACATACATATACATATTTAACCCTATAACACCATGTTCCCGGTATACCAGGAATAACCTAAACATAATCTCTACCAGATTCCTGTTAAAACAGTAGTGAGCAACACACATAGAAAAAGAAGATAAAATGCTAAAAAT
>NW_026304396.1:0-225 GCF_001194135.2 Octopus bimaculoides | reverse complement strand
GAGAAAACTTCAATTGCACATGCTACGTTAAGAGATAATTTTTTTTTTTAAATTAAAACAAGTGTATATCTTTCCAATATCTATCGTTTTTTTCTTTTGTTTAACAAAATCTCTAAGTTTAAGTAGACCATCCCGTGGTCCATAACATTTGTCAATACTAAACGTCCATACTTAATCGTTTAACATCATAACCTACTAAAGACACACGCACTCACGCACACACAC
>NW_026304395.1:0-270 GCF_001194135.2 Octopus bimaculoides | reverse complement strand
ATATATATATATATATATATATATATATGTACGTATGTATATATATATTTATAATGTATGTGTGTACGTATGTAGGTATATAAGTATATATGTATATTTATATGTCTATATGTGTGCATGTATCTCTATATGTATGTATGTATGTATGTAGGTAGGTAAGTAGGTAGGTAGGTATATATGTGTTTCTATTTGTGTATGTGTATTTTGTTTACTCATGATTACGTTATTGCTTTGTGTCGACGCTGCTCTACTACTACTACTACTACTACT
>NW_026304394.1:0-621 GCF_001194135.2 Octopus bimaculoides | reverse complement strand
TATTTACATATTTATTTATTTATATATATATATTTATTTATTTACTTATTGACTTATATATATATTTATTTATATATATATGTATTTATTTATATTTTTATTAATTTTTTTATGTCTTTTTTATATATTTATATATATGTATTTATTTATATATATGTATTTATTTATATATATATATTTATATATATATATATATATTTATTTATATATTTATTTATTTATATATTTATTTATTTATATATATATTGCACTATATGTTTATTTATCTTGTTATTTATATAAATATTTATTTATTCATATATATATATATATATATTTATATATTTTTTTACGTATATATTTATTTATTTATATATTAATATATATATTTATTTATATATATATTTATCTATTTATATATATATTTATTTATATATTTATATATATTTATATATATTTATATTTATTTATTTATATATATGTATTTATATATATATATTTATATATATATATATATTCATTTATATATTCATTTATTTATGTATTTATGTATTTATATGTTTATTTATGAATATATTTATTTATTTATATATATTTATTTCTATATATATTTATTTATGTATTTATTTATATATTTAATTA
>NW_026304393.1:0-595 GCF_001194135.2 Octopus bimaculoides | reverse complement strand
ATATATATATATATATAGGGAGAGAGAAATGATAGATAGATATAGTGAAAAACAACTTGTTTTAAATCTCTGAGCGAGAGATATACAGTAATATTTATACATATCATTGTATATCTGTATATATGTATATAAGAATATACGTACAGACATATATGCACAAGCTCTTCCAACTGGTCATAAAGTGTCAGGCGAGTAACGAAATCTCTACTCAGAAACAGTAGTAACCAAATCGCCATCAAATCACACCTTTGAAATGCAGACATAACAAAGCAATAATTCGCCCGATACAGTAAATCTAGAACCATTTTTTAAATGTTTTTTTGTGGAATTTCGTTGATATCAAATATAACAATTTGAAACAAAGGCGTGATTGTCACGGGTGAAATGTCTTTCATTAATAGGTCTGATCTATCTATATTGCTATCAGGGGATCAACAACAGTAACAATAACAGGAATAACGGACAATATAAAAACCTGCATCTCAATTTCTGCTTGTTTGTACTATTCCTTTGCATTGATTTATGTATTTTTCATCATCATCATGATTGTTATTATTATTATTATCATCATTATTATTATTATTATTATTATTAT
>NW_026304392.1:0-434 GCF_001194135.2 Octopus bimaculoides | reverse complement strand
TGTGTGTGTCTGTGTGTGTATATATATGTGCATGTATATATAAGTGTATATATGTATGTATATATGCGTGTATATATATATGTGTGAATATATGCGTATATATGCATATAGATGCGTATGTATACATGTATATAGGTGTATATATGTGCATATATATATGTATACATGTGTATATATATGTGTGTATATATATGTGTGTCTATATACATACGTATATGCATACATATACATATACATGTATGTATATCACATATAAGGTCGTACATTTGTATTTATGTAAATGCATTTATATAAAAATAAACACACAGTCACGTGTGCGTACATATATGCGCTTACAAGTCGATGCATATTATGCGTATAACTATATATGGATCTCTCTCTCTCTCTCTTAGAATGTAAGTAGGTGTGTGTGTGTGTGTGTGTGTGTGTGTGTG
>NW_026304391.1:0-210 GCF_001194135.2 Octopus bimaculoides | reverse complement strand
AGCCAGTCCAGCGGCACTGGCAACGACCTCGCTCGAATGTCTTTTCACGTACCACCGGCACAAGTACCGGGAAGGCGACGCTGGTAATGATCACGCTCAAATGGAGCTATTTACGTGCCACTGGCACGGAAGCTAGACAGCTGCTCTGGCAACGATCAAGCTTAGACAGTGTTCTTAGCGCTCCACTGGTACAGGTGCCATCACGATTTC
>NW_026304390.1:0-222 GCF_001194135.2 Octopus bimaculoides | reverse complement strand
TATATATATATATATATATATATACATACGCACATATGTATATGTATTTATGTACTTGTATGTGTATGTGTGTGAATGAATGCATATAAATGTATGTGTGTGTATATAGTCGTGTGCTTTTATGTGTATGCACCTGTGCATGTTTGTATATTCATAGAAGATTGTATATATATATATATATGTTATGTGCAGATACATTTGTGTGTGTGAATGTATCGACAT
>NW_026304389.1:0-269 GCF_001194135.2 Octopus bimaculoides | reverse complement strand
AACGCAATAAATTCCAAAATTTAAAAAACGGCGGGAACTTAGTTGCCAACACAATAGTTGTATGTAGTAGATGTAACAATCCATTCCAGGAGCCCTATTATCGATTTTTTCAATAATCTACGTATGTCACTAGTTTTCCAGGCATGAGTTTTATTCACCTGTCAAGTTTCATCAAAATTGGTAAAACGATGTAGGAGGAGTTAGATAACAACGCCACAAACAAACACAGCCATAGATTTCCACATATGTAGTACATATACATATTTATA
>NW_026304388.1:0-4297 GCF_001194135.2 Octopus bimaculoides | reverse complement strand
ATATATAAATGGTCAATTCTAGGAAAATCATTCCCATACGACAAGGGCAAAGAATTTTGCTCTCTCTGTAATTTAGAATTGTATTTCATACCTTTCTCCAAAGGTAACCTGGTTAACCAAATTACATATAGAGCATACAGATGTAACCATGTGATGAAGTATACATTTACATACTTTAGTTAGAAATTTACCTTGGAAGGGTTAGTTAAATCCGTACATTTATATTAATTTAACATGGAATAAATTTTATTTTCATATACCCTTTTTCATATTTATGTTTATATATAATTTTTTATCTTAGTTACTTGATTTATCCTTTATAGTTCTATGTATTTTTGTATCGATGGCATTGCCATACTTGTTTACTGTTTGCCTTCATTAATATTGTATTCATAATTCCTCTACTAAGTTAATGTAATGTATATTTAAATTTTGTATAGTTTCAATCTGAATGTTACCTACTTTTTTTTATCTTGATTACATATCCTTAAATTATTTCTCAAAATCATTTAAAACTTAAAAAGAATAACAAAAATAAATATAATTATTTGATAGGGTTAATCACAATGATGTAAATTATGTAGATCAAAAGCCTTATTTTGCTAGACTTACCTCCCTTTGACCATTGATTTGTTTTTCTGCAAGATCTGTTATAGGTAATTTTTCTTCTCCTTTATTTTCTTCTCAAACCTCTAACGGTTTTCTTATTTGATGAAACAGCACCCTAAGCAAGTCGTCACTTAATATACTAGGTTAACAATTGTACTTAGTTACTCTACTATATAACGGCTTTCTTAACCGATATTGCAAGCAGTTTCAATATGTTCATGTTGAAACAGCCTGATTAGAACTTCTCTATATACATGTAATTTATATACAAATAATAATGTTGTCTGTTGTGAATTAATGTAACTTGGCCCAGAAGAGATGGAAGGCCCTAATTTCTTATCTCAGACAAGAGTATGTCGGGATCTTGCATCAAAATGGACATAGGATAATAAACAAGTTTTATTAATATATAGGATTGTGTCATGGTTCTTATTTCAATTGTTATGCACCCAAAATTGTATCACCTATACGAAAGTCATTATATCTAAACCAAGTATAAACAACTTTTCAAGTGAGAATTTTGCTACTTTGGTAACAGTTACAATACTTATTTTACCAAAACATTTGGTAGATATTTAAATACGCAAATATCTATATCTATATCTAGTGCCTTATAATCTAGTGCCTTATAATTTAACACACTCACCAGTAAAATTTCCACATTTCTTTTTTATATTTTTCTAAAGTTGTTGTTGCATCTTACAACATTTCCAATAGTTTTGACTCTGTCCGTTATTCATACTGTGTTCTTTTTGTTTGCTTGTGTGCATGTGTGTGGGTTATTATGTGTGTGCATACACATGCATGTATGTATGTGTGTGTATGCATGTTTGTGTGTGTGTGTGTGTGTGTGTGTGTGAATATGTATGTATGTATGTGTGTGTGTGAATGTGTGCGTTTGCATGTGTGTGTACTTCTGTCCCCTTGTGTGTGTATGTCTGAGTGTGTGTGTGTGTGTGTGTGTGTGTTTTGCAACAATGTACCGTGTTTGTATGTATGGATGTGTATCTCCATATGTGTGGACGTGCGTCTCCATATGTGTCCTTGTGTGAAGTAAAGTGTGTGTATATATATATGGCATTGTGTTTCAGTCTTCATTTGTGTATGTGTACGTATGTGTGCTTGTCAAGGACCAACATGGAGGCAACCTGGGTCAACTTGACATCCGCATCTTATCCAAGCACTTAAAGGACCCAATACTCAGACAAATACAGGGGTACGTCCTCATAAATGAAACTTTCCCAATACTAAACAGGAAATATACATAGTTGATATCATACCCACAGTTTACACAGGTAGAGTAGAATAGTTAGTGGGCTGTTATGTAGATAGATGTATGTATGTATGTATGTGTATGTGGGTGTATGCATATATATGTATATGCACATGTATGTAAGCATATGGATATAAAAGTAAACAGATCAACATACAGACGGATAGGTACATACGTTATATGAACAGACAAGCACACATACATACACTTACACAAATGGAGACTGAAACACATGACCATATATACACACACACTTTACTTCACACAAGGACACATATAGAAACAGATGTCCACACATATGGAAATACACATCCATACATACAAACATGATACATAGTTGCAAAACACACACACACACATACAAACACTCAGACATGCATACACAAGGAGACAGAGGTACACACACACACACACACACACTCACACACACATATAAAAACACACAAACACAGACATGCAAACGCATGAATATGCAGAATACATACAAATTCACACTCATACATACATACGTGCATGTGTATACACACACACATGCACACAAACAAACAAAGAGAACGCAGTGTGAATAATGGACAGAGTCAAAACTATTGGAAAGGTTGCAAGATGCAACGAAAATTTGCATCTGTGAGTAATACAAATAGATGCATATAGATGAGTGTGTACTTGTATGTGTCAGATCTGTTCAATTTGGCTCACAGATTTTTTAATTAATTTTTTGTAACCAACCAGTTTGAAACTTTATATACTGGTGGAATATCTCATGCAGAACACAGTTTACTTTGAACGTTTTTGACAAAATTTCATATTTTAGAATTATTTCATATTAAGGTTGTCATGTTTGGGTAATTTCAGCCAATGACATGTATTCAGCTGAAGAAAGCTACTGCTGTTTGCGATAGTAATCGAAGAGGAACAACTTTCGGATCATCTCTACTAAATGTCACCACTCAGTTCTATTTTATTTTTTCTTTACTGCCTGTGTTGCATATTAAACAATTTTTTGGGAGTGATTCTCATGTGGGAGTAACCAGTAAGCATATAAAGGTGTGTTGTTGACGCGTATGTAGTTTCAGAATGCCTTATATTACAACTATTGTTATTGTTATGATTTTATCTTACTATAATCAACAAAAAACACATTTCGTCAATATGAAAGACTTTATTAGATTAAAAATAGCATTATGAAGACATGAAGGTAAAACAAAACAAGTATGCCTTGTTTTCTTTCAGGCACGCCAGTATGGGGGGAAAGAGTAAGGAATGCAGGGTGCTGATTAGAAAGGAAGAAAGGATAAAGGTGGCATCGATTTCGATTGACATACGAACAGAACACAGTGGTGACATTTAGTAGAGATGACCTGGAAGTTGTTCTTCTTTGATTACTATTGCAAACAGCTGTAACTTTCTTCAACTGAGTGCATATCGTTGGTTGGCTAAAATTACCCAAATACAACAACTTTAGCATGAAATAACTTCCAAAATGTGAAATTTTGTCAAACCTGTTCAAAGTAAACTGTGTTCTGGTTGAGAAATTCCTCCAGTATACAAAGTTTCAAACTGTTTACTTAAAAAGTTAATTAGAAAATATGTGCACCAAACTGAACAGATTCTACGTGTCTATATAGGTGAGGGTATGAATCGACAAGATGAGTGATGTGTGCCTGTATATGTGTGTGTGTGTGTGTGTGTGTGTGTGTGTGTCTATGTGTGTCTGTGTGTGTCTGTGTGTGTGTCTGTCTGTGTATATGTATAAATAGATGGATGCATTTATGTATTTACACTGAATGGCATTAGTACGTATAAATTTGTGCATATGTGCATGTGTATGTGAGTGTGTAGTTGTATGTGTTTATATAGGCATAGGTGTGAATCAGTGTATGTTCCAATATTGATATGGACCACGGGGTAACTAAACAGCCATCACATCTAAAGACAGGAATCACACTCCCACCAAATTTCTGACCACACCATCATGCTTGCCAGCCATAACCATCCATCAAAGGTCTCCACATGTTTTAGGGCTTTTCAATTCAATGCCACTAACACCTCCCCCACTTTACATTATATTCTTTGTATTTTTTATCAACCACTTCCTGTATACAGCCCACAAGTATCCTTACTTCACCAATGTGTGCGAACTACTAGCAACACACCATAATACTACCAGCATCTAGCTTGGAGTGAAATGTAAATCTTATAAGTTTTGATGCCTATTATGTCACCTGATAAGGCTCTTCTTTTTTTGCACAGTGCAATGCATCTGATGTCATTACATCATTTCCCACACACTAGGGAGCAGTACAGAAAGCAGCCGAACCGATTGTTATGCTAAATAAAGCTTCTAGTTACACTCCATCTTCCATGTCATCTTTTAAAGATATATATATATATATATATATATATATATATATATAT
>NW_026304387.1:0-709 GCF_001194135.2 Octopus bimaculoides | reverse complement strand
TTGGTTCAAACGCTCTAAATGCTGACAGTAGACTTGAGCATTGATTGTTGTATTAGGTGGTAATAATTCGAAGTGAATTACTCCTTTGCAATCCCACCAGATAGAGAGAAGAACATTTTTCCCATGAAGTTCTCTTCTCGGTTGTGGTTGAGCTTTTTCCCTTTTACCAAGCCACTGTTTACGACATTTAACATTTCGATAGAAGATCCATATTTCGTCACCAGTCATAAGTCTATCCAAAAAGAGTGAAATGAGTTCACAAGAATGGAGAGGAGAGCAGATGTCAAATCGGGATTTGCGGTTGCTTTCGGACAATTCATGAGGCACCCATTTTCCAAGTTTAGAAACCTTTCTAAGTTGTTGAAGATGGCGATGAATAGGTGTATGCTTTGGACTAAGCTTTATTGCCAATTCTTCAACTGATAATGCAGGATTTTCTTCAAGTAATATCTCAACGAGCTTATCATCAAACTCAATTGGACGTCCTGTTCGATCTTCATCTTCAAGGCTGAAATCCCCACTTCTGAATTTTGCAAACCATCTTCTGCAAGTTCTTTCATTCAAGCATTCTTTCCCATAAACTGAGTGTATGTTTCGAGTCGCTTCGGCCGCAGAGTTTACTTTGATGTTCTCATAAAGCATTATGTGCCTTAAATGCCCTTTGGATACTTCAATGTTAGAAAAGGTTTTAATCAAAGAAATTTTAATT
>NW_026304386.1:0-610 GCF_001194135.2 Octopus bimaculoides | reverse complement strand
CTCATGTGTAGACCTCCACATGCAAAACATGGGTTTGTTTCCTGATTTTTGTCCTTTTTGTACTGTATTTAAGTACACACTTGATTTCTATTCTACTTGTTTCACTTGGGAGCAATCTTTATGCTGAATTTTCTTTGTGTCGTGTCTTAAATTTACTCTTCTTTCACACTATTCTGACACCTGTTGCAAGGTTACAGTTTGATTTTGTTCCAGCTTAGCGAGAATTCTTATTCTTACTTCTGCGTCTTTTTTTGCTGTTAATCCCTGAGTAAATATCAGGAACTTGATCATGTCTGGCGTTAATTCGTCCAGTTTGAACTTTTCACATTCTACGTTAACTCTACCAGCATATGTGATGTAATCCCCGTCGTTGTTTTATTTTTTCCAGCGTGTATTGGACAACGAGCTTTTCTCGCTAAAAGTTTTACGCAAAATGTCTATTGTATTTCTAGAGTTTACGTCAAAAGGTTTTTTTTCCGGGAGTACGAAATTGCTGTAATATCCATGTTCTGCTGCCAGTCTTTTTAGGATTAGACGCGTTTTCATATCGTCGTCCCGAACTATGCCCTCTTTAATAAAGATCTGTTCGTATCTTCTATAGTACGCCTCG
>NW_026304385.1:0-244 GCF_001194135.2 Octopus bimaculoides | reverse complement strand
ATTAATTGTGACTTTTTTTCCTAGCCAAAATTGTGACTTTATTACTGTGACCTTTTTTCCTGTGACTTTATTACTGGGTTTATGAGTAGCACGGCAATATATGTATCCGATTAACCTCGGAACGGAAAATGAAACTGAAAGCTGGTTATTGTGGAGGTCATTGCTCTTTAATGATCATAGAACATATAAGTTTCCAAGCGATGCAAAGTAGGTCTACTGAAGTGTTTTGGGAGTAGATTACGGA
>NW_026304384.1:0-229 GCF_001194135.2 Octopus bimaculoides | reverse complement strand
TACACGCACACACACACTCACAAACACATACATACATGTATATATATCTTCGCGTATGAAGCGATATTCGCTATAAATTTCATATCTACTCAAATTTATGTCGATTGAGACACGATAAAACATAACTGACTCAATTTCTTTCCGCAGTGTCCGTTCCTCTATGTTTATATTTAATTTCACATTTCTACATCTTAAGATTCGGTCTGATATGTTTTCGATTGCCATTTTT
>NW_026304383.1:0-260 GCF_001194135.2 Octopus bimaculoides | reverse complement strand
TTACTCCGGTATATATATATATATATATATATATGTATGTGTGTGTGTATACATATACACACACGCATGTCACATTTTCTATATGAATGTGTGTGTGTATGTGAGTTTTTTGTCTGTTTGCACTTTCGTTACGTGTGAGATAGTAAAGGACATTTTATACGACGACGACGACGATGACAACATATCTCTATCATTCTCTCTTCATTTTGTCAACCATCCTGTCTAGCATTTACCGTTGTAACAATGTCTGGTGCCAAACT
>NW_026304382.1:152-260 GCF_001194135.2 Octopus bimaculoides | reverse complement strand
AAGAATGTCCAATGGGAAATAAATGACATTGAAGTTTCTGGTATTTTGTATTTTCTTATTTTACAGATTAATCCACGTCTGAAAATATGTTCCAACAATTCAAATTGA
>NW_026304382.1:0-114 GCF_001194135.2 Octopus bimaculoides | reverse complement strand
TCACGTGCTGCGTCAGACGTTTGCAGCATATGTAGCTGTACATATTCTCACACATACATATTTTGTTCATCTCGGGAACTGACTTCGATCCCGCAACCCATTCCGTTGAATGTT
>NW_026304381.1:0-523 GCF_001194135.2 Octopus bimaculoides | reverse complement strand
AGCTTTGGTCAAATAGGCCACCCTTGTTCATTGCTTTCTCATTCTCATCATCATCACCACCACCACCACCACCACCACCATCATGCAACACGCATTCGCACACGCACACACATGCTATTATACATACATATACAGATACTCACACCCAATCTTGAACAGACACCTGTTTGTATATTTTTAATTAGCTTGATTAATTAATGTTTCCTCGTTGACCTTCACCTTTACCACCAGTCGATTCATGGAAAGGCATGAATTTACAGAAGCTTTCAGCTGCTATTATCTTGGATCAATTAATTAATTGACCGATAATGAAGCTGGCGTGGACTGTCCATATATACAGTTTGTGTGTGTGTGTGTGTGTGTGTATGCATGTATGTGTTTGTAAGTGAATATCTTTGTGTGCTTGTGTAAGCATAAGTGTGTGAGTGCGTTTGTGTGTCTTAATGTGTGTATGTACACACACACATATATATACACATAAACATACACACACACACACACATATACATACATACATGCATAT
>NW_026304380.1:0-790 GCF_001194135.2 Octopus bimaculoides | reverse complement strand
CTTTCTTTCCTTTCCCGAGCGTCCAGTAACACAATCTGTATCACGTGCTCACGTTGTTGTTTTTTTATGTTTTTTTGTCTTTTTCGAACTATATATATATATAAGTATACGAGGGGGTACCCAAAGGAAACCGGAATTTTGGAATGTTATTTTCCGGATGCATTTTCCACCGTTCGAAGTAATGCTGGTACTCTTGCAAAATGATGCTATTTAGCGCCTCCTTTTTTTTTCTTCACCTCTTCCAGATCTGCAATTTCCGTTGCACCAACTTTCATCAACACTGATGACCTTCGTAAAAAGGTCCGGATCAACTTCCAACTGTTCACGACATATATCTAGTCGTGACTGCTTTTGATCCTCTGTGAACAAGCGAGGTACGAGTTTTGCTGCAACTCTTTTCATTCGCAATTCCTCGCTGAGAATTGGTTGGCAGGAGCTCCAGGACACACCAATCACATCAACAAGTTCGGCAATTGTTCAGTGACGGTTCTCCAAGATCAGTTTATGAATTTTCATTCGTTTGGGTGGTCGACGATCATCCTGAACAAGGTTGTCTTCAAGTGGCAAGTGTCTTCAAGCGATAAGAATGGTCACTTGTCCTCAAGCAACAAGTGACCGTTCCTAAAGCGTGAAAACCACTTGTAAACTTCTGTTTTACTTATGGCAGCGTTCTCGAAAGCTGTTTAAAGCATGACAACTGTCTCAGCCGCCGTTTTCCCCAGAATTTCACGGAAGCACGCTGTTCCTTTGTTTCAGCCATCACAAATATCGACGAATAGGGGAGAAGCAC
>NW_026304378.1:0-473 GCF_001194135.2 Octopus bimaculoides | reverse complement strand
TCGTTCATTAATTTGTTCGTTCGTACGTTCGTTCGTTCGTCCTTTCGTTCTATCGCTCGTACTTACGTACGTACGTTCGTTAGTTCGTTCGTACGTACGTTCGTTCGTTCATTCGTTCGTTCCTTCGTACGTATGTTCTTTCGTACGTATGTTCGTTCGTTCGTTCGTACGCACGTACGTTTGTTCGTTCATTCGTTCGTTCGTTCGTACGTATGTTCGTTCGTTCGTACGTACGTTCATTTGTTCGTACGTACCTTCATTCGATCGTACGTAGTACAAACGTTCATTCGTTCGATCGTTCGTTCGCACGTACATACGTACGTTCGTTCGTTCGTACGCGATTGTTCATCAGTTGATTCGTTCCTTCGTTAGTTCGTTCGCTCGTTAGTTAGTTCTTTCGTTCCTTCGTTCGTTAGTTCGTTTGTTAGTTAGTTCTTTCGTTTGTTAGTTCCCTCGTTCGTTCGTTCGAACGT